>NW_023994260.1:0-27500 GCF_015586225.1 Lucilia sericata
TTTTTTCCAATTCACATCAGAGACCTTCGCCGACAAACAATAATAGTGACGGCGGCAGCGGCTTACATTTAATATTTTGCAGCGACTTAAAATCGTCTATCAGCCAGCCGTCTATGTTTAATTTAAATAGCCGGCTCATCCCAGTGATCAAAAAGCGATATTTTGGAAAATATTTTGTAGAATACGGATTTGAAATATTTCAAATATAAAATCGAGATTTATTTATTTATTTATTCAGTAATAAAAAAGCCAATTTGGCCAAAATAATATTTAATAATAATAGATTTAATACAATTTAATATAATAAAAATTAAGAGTTCTATATACGATTATGCCGAATCTTAAAAACCCTTCACCTATAAGCAAGTTTTTTTATATTTATAGTTACGAATTTAAATTCTTTTAATTTAAATAATAAGTAATTTACCGGTCTGGAAAAAGTTTCGCAGAATGATTTGTATATAGATGTACAAAATATATTTATTTATTTACGATTAAATGATTTTCAGAAGGTGGCTTTGGCTTAAGTCGGTTTTAGTGACATTTTTCAAATCACGTCGAAAATTTCACCACTAATAGAGAGTTCGTTTGTGAGTGAAATGACGTAAACATTTTTGTCGCTGACGCCTACTTTAGGGTGGGCGGGCCTCTAAAGTTCAAAATATTTAGGGCTATATCTAGATACAGAAATGGTTTATACCTTAAATAAAAGCTTAATTCATTGGCTATTAATATATAGAAATTTATAACAGAATTATATAGACATTTTTTCCGATTTCTTTTAGATGAAAAAAAAGTCGGGTCAAAATATATATTTTCCGGGAAATACCCATAGTCGGTCCATATTTTAGTATCATGTTATATATAATTGGAAAGGTATTTTCATTTTTATTGTAAACAAAACAGTTTTCGAGATATACACAAAAATGTATTAAACTTTGGAGCCCCGCCCACTCGAAAGTAGGCGTGGCCGACAAAAAAATGTATATCTTTTATCGTCTCAAAACGCTCTATATTGGTTTTTTTTTTTTTTTTTTGAGAAATGTCACTAAAACCGACTTGTTCCTAAAATTTTATCCCAATTTCAGTATTAGTTCATAAGGAATTCGTTTTTATATGGCAGCTATTGTCAATTATGAACCGATCCAAGGTTTAGATATGTTATACCCCTATATTTCCGGGAATATGAACATTTGTAAAAATTTGAGTAAAATTTTATGCCTATTTCAGTATTAGTTCATAAGGAATTCGGTTTTATATAGAAGATATTGTCAATTATGAACCGATGTATGAAAATTTATATGCAGCACTTACAGATTCCACAATCGTTCGATCAAAATGGTTTTCCTATACGTAAGAAATTCATATCAACTTCCTTATTCTTCAAATTGTATAATCCTCCACCCATTTGGTAGTCCTGTAGGGGTGTCAATTGTATTTAAGATAGACTCTATGAAAACTAGCGTGAAATGTCGTTTTAGGAGGAGTAGTTCCGCCATTACAAGTTCCAATTGGAGAACTTTCAAAAATTTTCTTGCTGTTGGTAGTTGCAGTCTATATTTGGTGGACAATTCACCGACCAGATTGTATATGTAAATGGATGTTGATATTATGGGACCTATGGTTTGACCGAGACCTTTTCGGTTATGTTCACAAAGTGTGAAGCAGCGTATTTAAATCGTACAAAAGCCTTCTGGAATCAATTCCAAACCTCGGCCACCTCGTTGTCCCAGCTACATTCAATGATTGTCTGCTTGTGATTACTCTCCATACTTTAAGTTTTCGAAAAACAAATTCCTGTTGTCTTTAAAGGTATATAAATCAATATCAAGAGGCAAGTATATAGTTACGATGTTTATATAGTTCACTGTAGACTTTAAGATACAATCAGCGAGGAAATACATTTTCCATGTTGTCTCCTTTACTCTGGGTAACCACGATTAATATCCTCCTAACCGAGAAGCTACTTACATAATAGTTCTAAGGGGAAGGATCCAAATTACTTGTGTAGAAGGGCTGAATAGGCTACCAAGAGGCCTGAATGTTAATCCTTCGAACACTGGAATTTGTTTCTAAGAAAGACAAAAATTGCTGTTTTCTGACCAAGAAGATACCGGTGACGGACAAAGTTAAGTCTTTCACCTGAAACTAAAATGGAGATACCAAATAGATGATCGAATTAACACATTCGTTCTGGGCGCTATGTAGGAGAACTATAGACACATGTTATAGTAGAACTAAGGACCCCTTAGTTCTACTATAACACATTTGCTTTAAACAATCGTGGTTAACATATGATTCAATAAACTAATGGTTCCGTCAATCAAGACTATGGAAACGTTGCTATTATTGAAATATATGTATATAAGATATGGACGGTACTTCTAGCCAAACCGCTCTTAACTTTAGGTAAACTGACCAAAAGCGATTATAGGACACGTCATCAATGTATAAGAGACGCATTGGCATACCAGATACTGAATATGTTTTCTGTCGGAAACATTGATCCCAGAAAGAATGTCATAGTCAAGCGGAACATTAGAATTCGCTGCTATACGGTTGGCTTTAAACTGAAGAACAAAACGGGCCTGGGGTCCTATATAGAAGACCCAAAAACAGAAATGTACTACGGTCTACCTAATCACAACATCAGCTCTAAACAGAAGGCCATGCTATAACGGAATGAGTAAATTGGATTAGAATAAATATAACGCCAACAAGGGTTAACATATTTACTGATAGCCAAAAGGCAATTAAGGCGATATCATGTGATAAGGTTAAATCTAAGACCATACGAACGAGAAAATGTACTTGCTTCAAAGGGAAAGAAGCTCTGGATAGTTAACTTGACGAACGCAAAACCATTCGAGAGAACGAGGTCAAAATTAACAATATGGGCGAGAGAATTCCATAAGGACTCTTGGAATAATGAAACATTGGGTAGAACGACAAAGATCCAATGGGGTGATCCAAACGAGAGCAGGACGAGATAGCATTATTAATTCACGACGCGATAGATTTCGTGTAGAATTTTATCCCGATATGCTTATTTGTTGATGAATTATGTTCGTTAATTGATTCTCGGAAGTGGACCTTATATGACAGCTAAAGGGAAATATTAGCAATAAATCCATTTTGAGGGAGTATGTAAATTTGTTCGGGAGCTGTATGAAATTTTGCACCGATTCTAATACTTTCAATCATGTTAATCCCTGGACTAAAGAAAAGATTTGTGAATCCAACTATTAACGGATCCATTAAATTATAAGATGATTATACCACAAGACAAATTGGAAAGTAGCTCATAGTGAATACCCGGTGTGAGTGAGCTTTAAAAGCTTTTTCAGATTTATGTACTTTTTTTAATTCGTCATTAGTGGAGGACAATCTTATCAGAAATTTAGAAGAGGGTATTAAAAATGTAAGTTGTTAAATTAAATTTAAATAATAAATAATATAATATATAGTATGTTATTATTATTATTTTTTCAGATAAATTAAATCATACGTATTTATTACTTTCTTCTTTATAGATATAGTCAGTCTTATCAATTAATTTAATTCAATTAATTTATTTTGTGTCTCATTTAAATTTAAACTAATACAAGTATTTACGATAAATTTTAAATAAAAACAGTTTTATAGTGTTCATCATGTCAGGCGGATTGATTTTAATATCTTTAGCTTTGATTATTTCAATATTACCGCATATTACGTATTGCTCAACAAAGGAATTACGGGTGGTAGGAGGTACTAATGCTGCTGTAAATAGTGCACCATTTATAGTGTCCTTCCAACAGGATGGTGTACACTATTGTGCGGGCAGTATTCTCAATGCAAATTGGATAGTTACAGCTGCCCACTGTCTAAGTCCGAAAGCTCTAGTCTTGAGCACTACTCTAGTAGCGGGAAGTATTGATGTGGCTGGTACGGCAGCTACAACACAAACACGTTCCATTGATAGCTATGTGGTAAATGATTTATATTTGGGTGGCACCTCCCCCTATGATATAGGTTTGGTCTATACATCCAATGCCTTTAGCTGGTCAAATGCTGTTGCCCCAATTAGTCTACCAGCTAGTGGCAGCACACCAACAGGTGATGCTTTACTCTATGGTTGGGGTAGTATTTCCACAACTAATACCGCCGATTATCCCACAACCCTACAAGTAGCAACGGTTCCGATTATTTCACAAAGCACATGTGAGTCTGCTTTGGGCAGTCAGGGAGCAAATGTTCACGATACAAATCTATGTACAGGACCACTTACCGGTGGTGTTGGCATTTGTACTTCAGATTCTGGTGGTCCTTTAGTGCAGAGTGTTAATGGTGAGAATGTTTTGATTGGTATTGTTTCCTGGGGAAAATTACCTTGCGGCCAGGCTAATTCTCCATCGGTATATGTTCAGGTTTCATCGTTTATTTCGTGGATTTCTGCCAATCAGGTGGTAACATCCTAATGTAATAGTGTTTAAGGAAATAAATGCATATTTCGCTATTAATGTGATTTAATTAATAAAAAATATAAATGATTTAGTTGTGATTTTTTTTTAAATTTGTTTAAAAGTAACTAGTTCTAGAACCAGTGCAGTCGGAACGACATTTAAATATACGATAATAAAAATAATAAAGCATAAAATTTCAAAATATGTACCAAATATGCTTTTTCAAATTAAATCATGCAAAATTATATTCTATAGTCTAGACTATAGACTACACTTTAGACTACTCTATAGACTACTTTATAGACTACAATATTGAATAGTCTATAGTCTAATCTATAGTCTATAGTGTAGACTATAGACTAAACTATAAAAGGGATAATAGACTAGACTATAGATTATAATATGGACTAGACTATAGAATATACTATGGACTAGACTATAGACTTGAATATAGATTAGATTATAAACTAGACTATAGACTTGAATATACACTAGACTATAGATTAGACTACAGACTAGACTATAGCTTATACTATAGACTAGACTATAGTATAGACTAGACTACAGATTACACTATAGACTAGACTATAGGCTATACTAAAGACTAGACTATAGACTAGACTATTGACTATACTATAGACCAGACTATAGACTAGACTATAGACTAGACTATAGACTAGACTATAGACTAGACTATAGACTAGACTATAGACTAGACTATAGACTAGACTATAGACTAGACTATAGACTAGACTATAGACTAGACTATTGACTATACTATAGACTAGACTATGGACTACATATAGACTAGAATATAGACTACACTACAGACTGCATTATAGACTATGGACTACATTATAGATTGGACTACAGACAAGAGTATATATAAGGCTATAGATTACACTATAGACTACATTATGGACTGGACTACAGTTTACACTCTACACTACATTATGGATTGGACTATAGATTAGATTCTAAACTATACTATAGCCTGGACTATAGACTACACTATAGGCTAGACTATAAACTAGACTAGGCTATAGACTGGTCTATAAACTAGAAAATAGATTATTCATTATTTCTTAGCTCTGTTGTTGTACATTATAGTTTACATTTAAAAAGAAAAAAGAATAATTGTACCATTTCTACTGTACATCACTGTACCAAAACCGAAATTTGTGATAACGTTAGTTTATTTAAAAATAAAATGAAATTTAAACTTTTCAAAAAAGATTACTTCAATTGTATACATATTTCTGCAAATTTCTTGATGATTTACGTTTTATTTTGGAATCACTTGATTAGCTGCAATCCATGAAATAAATGATGAAACCTTTACAAATACCGAAGGTGAATTGGCTTGACCACAAGGTAATTTGCCCCAAGAGACTATACCAACTAGAACATGTTTTCCTTTATTATTTTGCACCAATGGACCACCTGAATCCGAAGTGCAAATACCAACGCCACCAGTTAGAGGTCCAGTACAGACATTCGTATTATGTACATCATTGCCTTTAGGCCCCAAAGCAGACTCGCAGGTATTTAAGGGTATAATGGGAACTGTGGCCACTTGCAGAGTGTTGGGATATACAGCATTGTTATTTTTGGAAGTACTACCCCAGCCATAAAGAACAGCATTGCCAGAGGGTGCACTACCACTAACCGGTAGTGTAACGGCACTTACCGCATTTGACCAGGTAAAAGGTGTCTTAGTATAAACCAAACCAATATCGTAGGGTGAAGTACCGCCCAAATATAAATCGTTAACCACATAATGATCTATGGAACGTTTCTGTGTGGTAGCCGCAGTACCAGCAACATAAATACTGCCCGCCACCATGGTGGTACTTTTCACTTGTGTTTTCGATCCCAAACAATGAGCAGCAGTAAGTACCCAATTGTTATTCAATATACTTCCAGCACAATAGTGTATACCGCTCTGTTGGAATGACACTATAAATGGTGCACTATTAACAGCAGCACTGGTACCGCCCACAACTCGACCCATCTTCATAGATGGCTCCAATGTAGTAGTTAGACCACTTGCCAATTTGGCTAGTGCGAAAATTAACAGCCAAAGCATTGGTGGTACGTTAGCCATTGCGATAGTTTCTCAACTGAATTTGATTGTAATTTTATCATTTTTATTCTCAGACCAACAGTAGTATTTATTAAGAAAAAATAAACAAGAATACAAATATCAAGTATTAACAATTGATAAGAAATGTTTCTATATATAAACATTGTTCCGAAGCAATGGATCTACATACTAGGGTGATCGATTCGGGTTTTCAACCGGTTTTTTCTAAATGTTGATTTATCGAATATCGAATAACCCGGTTTTTTCACTTTTTAGAAATCGGTTTCGAATACTTTTATTTGCTTTGTATTCAAAGATTACATAAATTAAATTTTGAAGTAAATAATAATACAGCCTGCCTAAATTTTAAAAATATTCTAGTCTATTCGAAAACCGGTTTTTGGAAAATGTCGAATACTCGATCACCCTACTACATACAGATAGCGAAATACTAGGAATATGTATGTTTGTTTAATTGTATTTATTAAATAATGTCTTCTGTTTTAATAACTATTTAACAAGATTTTTTTAATTAAATAACTTGTCCAAAATTATTGATTTCTTAGGAAAATTATAAATTATTTTAATACCAACAACATACTTAGTAATTGTAAATACTTTGGGTTTATCTAAAGATTTTAAGAAACTGTCATTCAAGTTTTCTATTATCACTTCCCTGTACTGTGGTTAATTATAGATTAAATAGGTTTTTTATTTGAAGGGCTATTTGCAATTAAATAATAAACCACAGCCGGAAAATTTCTTACAATTTAAATTATTTTTCATTTATTTTCTATAAGTTTTTTGTCAGCTTTATTTCAGTTTTGGTTCAGTTATAATTCAGTTCTAGTTCTGCTCTAGTTCAGTTCTATCTCAGTTCTAATTTAGTTCCAGTTCAATTCTACTTCAGTTCTGTATAGTTCAGTTCTAATTCTGTTCAAGATCAGGCTTAGTTCAGTTCTAATTCAGTTCTAGTTCAGTTCGAGTTCAGTTCTAGTTCAGTCCTAGTTCAGTTCTAATTCAGTTCTAGTTCAGTTCTACTTCAGTTCTTATTCAGTTCCAGTTCAATTCTACTTCTGTATATGTATTTCAGTTCTAATTCTGCTCAAGATCAGGTTTAGTTCAGTTCTGGTTCAGTTCAAGTTTAGTTCAGTTTTAGCCCAGTTCTAGTTCAGTTTTTCTTCAGTTCTAGTTCAGTTCTAGTTCAGTTCTAGTTCAGTTCTAATTCGGTTCAAGTTCAGTTCTATTTCAGTTTTAATTCAGTTCTAGTTAAGTTCTATGTAGTTAACTTCCAGTTCAATTCTACTTCAGTTCTATATAGTTCAGTTCTAATTCTGTTCAAGATCAGGTTTAGTTCAGTTCTGGTTCAGTTCAAGTTTAATTCTAGTTCAGTTTTAGCCCATTTCTAGTTCAGTTTTTCTTCAGTTATAGTTCAGTTCTAGTTTAGTTCTATTTCAGTTCTAGTTCAGTTCTAGTTCAGTTCTATTTCTGTTTTAATTCAGTTCTAGTTAAGTACTATGTAGTTAAGTTCTAGTTCAGTTTTACTTCAGTTCTAATTCAGTTTTAGTTTAGTTCTACTTCAGTTCTTTCTGCACTAGTTGTACAATTAATAATGAATTGTCAAATCATCTTTAATAATTATTTATGGAGAACATTTATTTTTTCTAGTTTTTATAGCTTCTCGCTGTGATGAGTTCATAAATTGCATTTAAATTTAATTTTACCTTTTTTAATTAACGCTAACATATAGCGTTCACATCTGCTATACCTAAGAGCTATTATTATTATTATTTTGCAATTTTTGCTTAAGTAATTCCAATTCTAGTTTAAGTTTTTCCTCTTTAAATTGATTTTCTATTCGTGCGTTTTCAACTTCTAATTCTAATTTTCTTTTTCTTAATTTCCATTCCTCTTCGATAACATGCATCTCTAAGTCAAGTTTTTTCAATTTTTTATGAGCAACCTGTTCCCAGACATCAATGGCAGGTTTTTTCTTTTCAACTTTTGTTAGCGATTGAGATTTTGGTTGTTCTGAAAGTGACGGTGGCTTCGGTACAGGTTTTTGTGCCAACGGTGAAGAAGTAGAAGTTTGAGCTTCACCAAAAAGCAGTGTTTCAAATACATACTCTTCAGCTTAAAGTAAAAAGAAATAAAATTAATTGAAATCTTTCAGAGTTCCTTGTGGCTATTTAAACCTACCAGCTGCATCTAATTCTTGTTCATTAAGCGGCGGTTGGGGTTTCATATCAACATCGGATGCATTACTAGTGTGTAAAGTGTTGTCATCTTCTGATAAATCTAAGAAATAAAAACAAATTTAAAAACCTGCACTGATTTATGTACAATCATATAACACTTACCATACTCAAAATCCGATAATGGCTCATTTGTTACTGCATGCTCACCGGATTGTATTATTTTCAATACGCTCAAATTCGATACATTTGTTGGCAATTTACGTTTGACGTTTTTCTTAAGATTTTCATATTTTGTTTTTAACACCTTAAACGATCTATAGTCTTCAAAAACTGCATTAAATTCTTCCTCAATTTCCAACCATGCTTTAACCTTTTCCTCCGACGTTGTACGGTCAGTTTTCTTTGATTCAATGACTTCTTTTTTATTGTCCACTAGTTGTATTAGATACTTGACTTCTTTGGTGGAAAAATTACTGCTACGTTTTGTTCTTTCTGCATTAACATTAGCAAACAAATTTGTATTCTGCGACATCATATTGAGCGCGTAAATTTCAAATTTTTATAAAATAACCGAAAGGTTAAGTTTTTTTTTAAACTTTTAATAAAATAATGAAAAATTAGGAAAATGAGATTAATCTTCGTTTAAACCCACAATATTTATTTGTTTTGTTTGGTTACAACACATGATTAGAGTTAAGAGTCTTGCCAGATCGTTATTTGTACTATAATATGTTGCCACTTTACGCCCAGTTAATGAAGTGTCGGTAATGCAGTGCTTTGTTTATATTTTGTAGGGTTTTTATTTTAGTTCTACACCATTTATGGTTAAAATAGAAAATAAGAAATGCAAAGTAAATTTAGAAGAAGAATTTCTATTTAATAATGAGTAAAGCTACGTTCACAATAATAGAGTACACCAGCAAAATGTATTTCTGTTATTTCTTATCAAGAATTCAGTTCTAGTTTAGTTCTAGTTCAGTTCATGTATGACAGTTTCGATACAAAGTGCAAGGTCACTTATCACTTATCAGTCCTGTACTTAGAAGATCGTACAATACATCTGGACAAGATAAGGCTGGACAAGAACGTTTACGTCCCATAATACTATATTATATTAGGGATTAGAAAGTGGCAGTGATAGTATACGATGTTACCAATACAAGATCATTCTATTTGACAACCAAATGGGTCGAAGATGTACGCTCCTAACGTGGTAATGAAATCATTATCCTGTTAGTTGGCAATAAAAGTGATCTATAATACAGACTGCAAGTGTCCTCAGAAGAGGGAGCATGTAGAGCAGAAAAATTAAATGTTCATCTAATCAAGTGCAAAATATGGCAATAATACTAAGGTATTGTTTATTCGAGTAGGCTCAGCACTGCCAGATATCGATTCACCGACGATTTGAACAGGTAACCGAAAACTTTGCGAAGATATTCCAATTGCAAATAGAGAACAAAGTAAAAATGATAATAAATAAAGTTGTTCTTGTGGAAATTAAGTTTGATTTTATTCTTGCTCTCCATTGTTTTTTTTTTTAATTATAAATAATTAAGCGTATTTTTCTAATAAATTGTATTTCAAAAGTATTGTTTTCAAACTGAATTGTGTATTAAGCCCGATCACATATTTTTATTGAATCGTTTGATTCGTAATGAATAATTTAATTCAACATGTGACACGATTACTATAAATAAATTTACTTAATAAAAAACATAGAAAACGAAAACCGCAACAATTATACTATACAGCAAAAATTAATTTTAAAAAACTCGAACGCAATGAAAAGTAATGATCGAACGGAAAGAACATAAAACTTTTAAAGTAAATTGTTATTAGACAGAAGCAAGAAAGAAACTTTTTATATTCTCTAAGTCGTTATTTTAATATTTAAATTTTGTGTAAAATAAAATTAAAAATGTACATCGGTGTAAAACTTATGCGTAGGATTAAAGTGATTTTCGTAGGAGAACATAGTGTGGGTAAAACATCTTTAATTACACGTTTCATGTACGATAGTTTCGACACCACTTACAAGGCCACCGTGGGCATTGATTATTTATCAAAAATCCTCTACTTAGAAGATCGTACACTACGTCTGCAATTGTGGGATACGGCTGGACAGGAACGTTTCCGTTCCATAATACCCTCCTACATAAGGGATTCGAAAGTGGCCGTGATAGTATACGATGTTACAAATATAAAATCTTTCGATCTGACAACCAAATGGATCGAAGATGTACGTGTCGAACGTGGTAATGAAATCATTATCATGTTAGTTGGTAATAAAAGTGATCTGCATGACAAGCGGCAGGTGTCGTCAGAAGAGGGAGCACGTAGAGCAGAAGAATTAAATGCCATGTTCATCGAAACAAGTGCAAAAAATGGCAATAATGTTAAGGAATTGTTTATACGCGTAGGCCAAGCACTGCCAGAAATCGATTCACCGACGACTCCAACTGCAAACCGCAAATTTTCCGAAGATATTCCGATTTCTTTAGTGCATCAAGTACAGAGTAAAGAAGAAAATAACAAAAAGGATAATAAAGCATGCTGTTCATGCGGAAATTAAGTTTACTTTATTATTTATTATTATATTCTCCATTTTTGTTTAATTTTTTTATAAAATTTTTATTTTGTTTAAATTAAAAAAATTTAATTGGTATTACTTTTTTATTATTTGACATTCCGGAAATAGTTCAAAACGCTAATATAGTTGAGGTGTACTTGTATATGTTCAACATATATATCTTCAGATTTTGTAATTTAACAATAATTTACAAATGCTTTGTTAAAAAAATAATAACAATTCTTTCTTTAACTTTTTTGCAGTATTTAATTAATCATTACATTATTATATCGAGTTCTACGTAATTCTATAAAAAACCGAGATTCTGCATTAATTTTTTATAAATATACTAGCTATACCCAGTGTGCTTCGCTACCCTCATCGTAATGGAATAAAATAAATATTATTGTAAATGTATATATATCTGCAATATCAAAAAGTCCCCTATTTAAATTTATGTTTATATATTCAATATTTTAGAAAACTCAAAAAGTACCAGTTGAAGAACGAAAAATTACCAAAGGGTCCCCTTTTATAGATTCTCATTAACTCCGGGCTCCACATGGTTAATTTCATGTTATAAAAAACACAAAAAGTACCTTTTGAAGAACGAAAAATTACCAAAAAGTCCTCTTTTATATGTTCTCACTTACTCCGGGCTCTACGTACTTAATTTCATGTTTCTAGGTTCAATATAATAGAAAATTCAAAAAGTACCTTTTGAAGAACGAAAAAGTGCCGAAAAGTCCCCTTTTATAGGTTATCACTTAATCTTGGCTGTACTTGCTTAATTTCATGTTTCTAGGTTCAATATTATAGAAATTCAAAAAGTACCTTTTGAAGAACGAAAAAGTACCAAAAAGTCCCCTCTTATAGATTCTCATTTACTCCAAGCTCTATATGCTTAATTTCATGCTTCTAGGATCAATATTATAGAAAATTCAAAAAGTACCTTTTGAAGAACGAAAAAGTACCAAAAAGTCCCCTTTTATAGATTCTCATTTACTCCAGGCTCTACATGCTTAATTTCATCTTTCTAGGTTAAATTTTATAGAAAACTCAAAAAGTACCATTCGAAGGACGAAAAAGTACCAAAAAGTCCCCTTTTATAGGTCCTCACTTAATTCGGGCTCTACATGTTTAATTTCATGTTTCTAGGTTCAATATTATAGAAAATTCAAAAAGTACCTTTTGAAGAACAAAAAAGTACCAAAAAGTCCCCTTTTATAGTTTCTCACTTAATCCAGGCTCTACATGCATACTTTCATGTTTCTATTTTCAATATTATAGAAAATTCATAAAGTACCTTTTGAAGAACGAAAAAGTACCAAAAAGTCCCCTTTTATAGATTCTCATTTACTACGGGCTCTAAATGCTTATTTTCATGTTTCTAGGTTCAATTTAATAGAAAACTCAAAAAGTACCAGTCGAAAGACGAAAAAGTACCAAAAAGTCCCCTTTTATAGATTCTCATTTACTCCGGGCTCTACATGCTTAATTTCATGTTTCTAGGTTAAATTTTATAGAAAACTCAAAAAGTACCAGTCGAAGGACGAAAAAGTACCAAAAAGTCCCCTTTTATAGATTCTCATTTACTCCGGGCTCTACATGCTTAATTTCATGTTTCTAGGTTAAATTTTATAGAAAACTCAAAAAGTACCAGACGAAAGACGAAAAAGTACCAAAAAGTCCCCTTTTATAGATTCTCATTTACTAAGGGCTCTACATGCTTAATTTCATGTTTCTAGGTTAAATTTTATAGAAAACTCAAAAAGTACCAGTCGAAGGACGAAAAAGTACCAAAAAGTCCCCTTTTATAGATTCTCATTTACTAAGGGCTCTACATGCTTAATTTCATGTTTCTAGGTTAAATTTTATAGAAAACTCAAAAAGTACCAGTCGAAGAACGAAAAAGTACCAAAAAGTCCCCTATTATAGATTCTCATTTACTCTGGGCTCTACATGCTTAATTTCATGTTTCTAGGTTAAATTTTATAGAAAACTCAAAAAGTACCAGTCGAAGGACGAAAAAGTACCAAAAAGTCCCCTATTATAGATTCTCATTTACTCTGGGCTCTACATGCTTAAATTCATGTTTCTAGGTTAAATTTTATAGAAAACTCAAAAAGTACCAGTCGAAAGACGAAAAAGTTCCAAAAAGTCCCCTTTTATAGATTCTCATTTACTCCGGGCTCTACATGCTTAATTTCATGTTTCTAGGTTAAATTTTATAGAAAACTCAAAAAGTATCATTCGAAAGACGAAAAAGTACCAAAAAGTTCCCTTTTATAGATTCTCATTTACTAAGGGCTCTACATGCTTAATTTCATGTTTCTAGGTTAAATTTTATAGAAAACTCAAAAAGTACCAGTCGAAGGACGAAAAAGTACCAAATAGTCCCCTTTTATAGATTCTCATTTACTAAGGGCTCTACATGCTTAATTTTATGTATCTAGGTTAAATTTTATAGAAAACTCAAAAAGTACCAGTCGAAGGACGAAAAAGTACCAAAAAGTCCCCTTTTATAGATTCTCATTAACTAAGGCCTCCACATGCTTAATTTCATGTTTCTAGGTTAAATTTTATAGAAAACTCAAAAAGTACCAGTCGAAGGACGAAAAAGTACCAAAAAGTCCCCTTTTATAGATTCTCATTTACTCCGGTCTCTACATGTTTAATTTCATGTTTCTAGGTTCAATATTATAGAAAATTCAAAAAGTACCTTTTGAAGAACGAAAAAGTACCAAAAAGTCCCGTTTTATAGATTCTCATTTACTCCGAGCTCTACATGCTTAATTTCATGTTTCTAGGTTTAATTTTAAAGAAAACTCAAAAAAGTAGCGAAAAGTCCTTTTATTATTAATTTCATGTTTCTATTTCAATGTCATAGAAAACTCAAAAAGGACCAGTTGGAGAATGAAAAGTACCAAAAAATATCACTTGATACCGGGGTTCCAAATAACACCCCATTAGGATATTTAGTGTTTCTAAATTTAAAAATTTTATCTAAATTGGATCATTGTGGTTGAATAAAATCAAATTTCCCGTTTTTACCCCTTTTGGTACTTTTTTCCTCCCCATTAACGAAATAAAAATTCTATTCCAAAAAGTTGCAACATCGTAGTGGGAGCCCGTTATTATGTATTCATATGTATAAGTTAATAAACCAAAAACAATGTTTTATGAAAAAAGTACCAATAATAGGTACAATTTTAACCCCTTAAACGTCCGAATATCCAAAAAGTACTAAATTCATATTTTTATTTTTTCGTTAAGTTATGAAGGAGTCAAAAATATTTTTTGAATGTGCACTGGTTTAAAAGATACATGGGGTGCGAAAAAAGTACCAAAATACAGTTTTTACCCGTTTATTCCCTAAAGGGGCCGAATTTTAAAAAAGTACCAGACACCTGTCCGTTTATTTTTTAAATGAACGGCGATAAGCTTTAAACTGTTTTTGTATCTTTTCTAGTTTAGGAGATATAAGGTTACCGAATTTACCCGTTTTTACCCTTTTTTTACCCCCTAAACATTCGAATTTCCAAAAATCCCGTCTTAGTGGATCTATTTGGCGGGAGACCAACCTCCTGTCCAAATTTCAGCTCTTTACCTTCAACCGTTTAGGCTGTGCGATGATGAATCAGTCAGTCAGTCAGTAACGTTAGAATTTTATATATATAGATATAAATGCACATTGTATGAAAATAGTATGACCACAAGTGGCTTTTATTAATATAAGAATATTATAACGACTCAATTTATATAGAAAGATTAAAAATCCAAATAAACGTATAATTTGTCAATAAAATGTGCCATTCTTTATCCCGATTTTAACCCAATATCATTATTAATTCATGAGTTATTTACGATTTAGGGATTTTCACAAGAGTGCTTTATTATTAGAGCGATGGTCAGTTATGGACCTATCCGAAAAAATTCAGGAAAAAGTTTCTCAGAATAGTTTGTATAAATTTATACCGATACTAGCTATACCCAGTGTGCTTCGCTACCCTCATCGTAATGGGATAAAATAAATAGTATTATGTATTGTAAATGTATATACATATATATCTGCAATATCAAAAAGTCCCCTTTTAAAGAACTCTATAAATTTGATTTTATGAATTTAGTCTCAATATTACAGACAATGAAAATGGATTTTCATTAAATCAGGATGATGCATGCTTAATTTTCAACCAGAAATTCCTCGCATACAGATTTTTATACAATCAGGAAGCTGCGTGTCCAATTTTATGTTTTTAGGTTCAATATTATAGAAAATTGTGTTTAATTTTATTTTTATATATTTAATATTACGAAAAAGTATCAAAAGAACTCTTTTATTTAAATTCATGTCCCTAAGTTCAATATTATAGAAAATTCAACAAATACAAGTTAAAGAAAAATTCAAAAAGTACTAGTCGAATAACGAAAAAGTACCAAAAAGTCCCCTTTTATAGATTTTCATTTACTCCGGGCTCTACATGCTTAATTTCATGCCTCTAGGTTTAATATTATAGAAAATGCAAAAGGTACCTTTTGAAGAACGAAAAAGTACCAAAAAGTCCCCTTTGAAAGGTTCTCACTTATTACGGACTCTACGTTTCTAGGTTCAATATTATAGAAAATGCAAAAAGTACCTTTTGAAGAACGAAAAAGTAGCAAAAAGTCCCCTTTGAGAGGTTCTCACTTAATCCGGGTTCATTATGCTTAATTTCACGTTTCTAAGTTCAATATTATACAAAAATTCAAAAAGTACCTTTTAACGAACGAAAAAGTACCAAAAAGTCCCCTTTTATAGGTTCTCACTTAATCCGGACTCTACATGCTTAAGTTCACCTTTCTAGGTTCAATATTATACAAAAATTCAAAAAGTATCTTGAAAAACGAAAAAACAACAAAAAGTCCCCTTTTATATGTTTTCCTTAATCCGGGCTGTATATGATTAATTTCATATTTATAGGTTTAATTTTAAAGAGAACTTAAAAAAGTGGGAACGAAAAAGTACCGAAAAGTCCCTTTATTATTAATTTCATGTTTCGATTTCAATATCATAGAAAACCCAAAAAATACCATTTGGAGAATAAAAAGGTACCAAGAAATATCACTGTGTTTGAATAAAATCAAATTTCCCGTTTTTCCCCTTTTGGTACTTTTTTTTTCCCCATTAACGAAATAAAAATTCAATTCCAAAAAGTTGCCATGTATTATGTATTTATAAGTATAAGTTAATAAACCAATAACAATGTACTTATTATTATTAAGTGATCCATTGCATCAGGTGTTTGAGATAATGTGAAAAGTTGTAACAAATTGAGGCATATATGAATGTCATGGAATAAAGGCGAAATTGTGCTAAAAATATATTTTTGTAATTTTATAGTTATTCCTAGATTTCGGTTAAGATATTTCGAAGAATCATGCAAATATGGTGGAGATATTAAACCTTTATTTTTAAGTCGACTAATTTAACCTTTAGATGACATAACAGACTTTATCAACAAAGATGTCTTCGCCGGGATTTTTCAGTTTTTAGGACACGATATCTCAAAAACCTGATGAAGAAATTCAGAGGTCAGATTCGGATTTAACGATCTGTTATTGTTATATTCTAGTTCTATTCTGGTTCTGTTCTAGTTCTATTCTAGTTCTGTTCTGGTTCTTTTTTAGTTCATTAAATTCTTTATTTGGTAACCCCGATTAGCCCAGGAAAATAAGGATTTTGCTGATGAATATTAGATTGCTAAATTAAAATTGGAACATAGCTTTTCCTTGCCATTATTAATAAGATATTAAAAGTCACCATAAATAAGCACTAAGCGAGATATTGTCGGTCAAAGTTCACAAAAATCAGTTTTTTAAAAGTATATCACTTAATATGCATAGTTAAATTTCCTACATTTTGGTTATAAAGAGAATTTTTGCATATCATTACTTGTTTTCGAGCTAGATAGTTCATTATTTGTTCCTTGCAATGATTTTTTGATTTTTTCAAATCTTAACCTTTTTAACACCGATGCAGATTATGTTACGATTTTTGTTTCAAATATTAGCTAAAGATGCATAAATAATTTCTTTTACATCACTTATCACTGCAACGCCCTCTGGCCCATAGTGCAATGTCCGTCTATCCGAAATTTTTCGAAATTTAATTGTTTACAGAGATGTAGTAGCATCTGAAGTCGTAGGAATCCTGGGGTATTTCAGATATTTTTATTGAATCATTTGATTCGTAATAAACAATAATTATTCTACATAAAGACAAGATTGCTATTAATAAATTTATAAATAAGAAATATAAATATGTATAATACTGCAAAAATAAACAAAAGAAGGAAAAATATTGATCGAACGGAAAGAACATAAATCATTTGAAGTAAATAGTCGTTAGGAGAAGCAAGAAATATAATTTTTATACCAATTTTGTGTAAAATAAAATTAAAAATGTCAATCGGTGTAAAACTTAGGGAAAGTATGAAAGTAATTTTTTTAGGAGAATGTAGTGTGGGTAAAAAAGCAATAATTACACGTTACATGTATGACAGTTTCGATACCGCGTACAAGGCCACTGTGGGCATTGATTACTTATCAAAATTTCTGTACTTAGAAGATCGTAAAATACGTCTGCAATTGTGGGATACGGCTGGACAAGAACGTTTCCGTTCCATAATACCCTCCTACATAAGGGATTCGAAAGTGGCCGTGATAGTATACGATGTTGCCAAATCAAAATCATTCGATCTGACAACCAAATGGATCGAAGATGTACGCGCCGAACGTGGTAATGAAATCATTATAATGTTAGTTGGTGATAAAAGTGATCTGCATGACAAGCGACAGGTGTCGTCAGAAGAAGGAGCACGTAGAGCAGAAGAATTAAATGCCATGTTCATCGAAACAAGTGCAAAAAATGGCAAAAAAAAATTAAGGAATTGTTTATTCGTGTAAGCACTGCCAGAAATCGATTTGCCGATGACTGCAACTGCAAACCAAACATTTTCTGATGATATTCCAATTTCTTTAGTGCATCAAGAAGAGAATAAAGAAGAAAATATAAAGGATAATAAAAGCATGCTGTTCTTTCGGAAATTAAGTTTACTTTTTATATTCATTATATTATTCTCCATTTTTTTTGGTTTATTTTTTTATTAAATCCTAATATGTTAAACAAAATAATTGAAATAAAACAAAGTTAATCCATATTACGCTGATATAGTCGAGATATATTTGTATATTTTCAACATGTCTTCAGGTTTTGTAAATTAACAATAATTTACAAAAAACTTTTAATAATAACAATTCTTTCTTTAGCATTTAATAATCATTAAATTATTATATCGAATTCTACGTAATTCTATGAAAAAATCGCGAATTTGTATTAATTTTTTTATAAATATGTATGTACATTAGGGTGTCCCGTGGACTACTTTTTTGGATGAATATCTCTCAAACGATGCGTTTTAATGTACTACATACGAGAAAAATATAAACCAATTTTTTTGAAAAGGTCCTCAGTTCCCTACATGCGATTGAAAATCTTGATCTCAGTACAATATGTTGAAAAATAATTGTATGCAATCTTTTCGAAATGAGTGTCAAAAATTCCGTAATTTTGAGCATATCGCGGGAAAAATAAATTAAATTTTTCTTACTGTATTTGTATAAAAAAATTCTGAAATGGACTATACCAAATGCCAATCTGTTTTTTAAAGATTTTTCTGTATAAGCTAAAAATTAGAACAATTTTGACACCTATTTCGATAAAAAAAAAAAACGAAAATAATATGCCTCTCCAACCCACTAAAATCATTTTGTGAACCAATAATATTCTATAAAAATTTTAAGATTATTTTTCCCGTAATCAGCAGAAAATTACGGAATTTTTGAGACACATTTTGAAAAAATCGAAGACATTTTATTTTTCAAAATTATTCTGAGGTCAGGATTTTTAATCGCTGGTAGGGAACTGAGGCCTTTATTTCTACACCTCTCATGTATATAATTGTTTAAAATAATATGACCACAAGTTTACCTTAATTTCTTGTGGACTGTGGACCGATCCAGAAAATGTATCGCAGAATGATTTGTATATATACAAATCATATTTGTGTAGAATTTAATCCCGACAGCATCCGATTCGAAAAAAATCAGAATGATGTGTGTATATGGATTTGGTTATTTTAATGAATTATATTTGTTTAATTGTTTTTTGGATGTGGACCTTATATGGGAGCTACAAAATGTGAAAAAAGTCGAAACCCAAAGACCAAAGTATACATTTCTGAAGGATTTAGCTTTGCTAAATCCGAATCAGGCCTCCTAAAAACTGAACTGAACGTTTTTGGCATATTTGAGACTTTATAAAAGTGGGAAGACACTTTCATTTATAATATGACTTATATCGTCTGAGAGTCCAATCTGTCGACTTTAAAATAAAGGTTTAGCATCTGTAATATCTTCATCATTCTTCATGATATCTTAACTTAAAGCGTGAAACAACTGTAAATCCCAAAAATAATTGATATTGCCTTTATTTTACTGCAAAAACTTCATCGGACGATATCTTTGCAAGTGCAAGAGATTTTTAAATAATTCAAACGAATTTTTATGAGAAACAATTTTTTTTTGAACAATTAAGGCTTATAAGTTTATCATAGAATAAGGGCGAAATAGAGCTCAATTTTGTTAATGACAGATTTGACTTTCAGATGAGATAACAGATTTTATTAACAAAGATGTCTTTGCGCTGTTATGACAACTCAAATATAGCCAAAACGTGGATTTTTCAGTTTTTAGGACACAATATCTCAAATTAATTTGGATTTGTAATTTTCAATTGATTTTTATTTTAATAATAATTTTGATTTTTCAATTTTAATTTTATTTTATAAATACTAATCAGCAGTATCCCAATTTAAACCTAAAATAGTGTAGAGATGTTATAAAAATATTCTTTATTCCAATAGAAATTAAAAATTTCCTTCGCTTTTTCTATACAATTTTCATAGCAATGGCTACCATAGAACAAATTTCATACCACCGAATAAATTTTGCATTATTCGGTAACCCTTCGACCAAGTGGCAACATCACACGTAGCAGATGGCATGCAATGACGGTATTGCCGTGCACACTAACAAAAATCGGTTGCAAAACTTCATCAGCGGTGGTGACTCAGTTAGAAAGCAGTGCAAAAGAAAAGTGAAAAAAATTTGTGAGAATCTGTAATTTGCCCTGTCAATTTTAAAGCTGAATTAATTTATTAAAAAAAATTAATTAGCAAACTGAAATAAACAAGAATTTACACATAAAAACAATAAGTGCAATTTATATTAAATAAATATTAATAATTTATAGTGAAAGAAACTAGGAAAAAGCAAACCACAACAAGATTTTTTTACAAGAAAAATAAAGTTGAACAAAAAAAAAAAAACACACATCCACAGTGAGACACCAAAAAGCATACGCAGGCGAAAAAAAATATCGAACGAACTGAAAGAAGCAAATAGCCCAGCCCAGCTCTGCTACAAAATACTTCAAGCAACGTAAAACCTTATATTTTTTGTAACAATTCCACAGAGACAAGAAAAATACAACAGCAACAACAACAATAATTGCCAAAGAAGAGGTCAGCAAACTTTTCTATGTAATTACAACTGGAAAATTATAATTAAATTGTAGAAAAACTTAATTGGTAATAGAAAATAAGCAAGAATCGGCCGAAAAGGGAATCAAAGATAAGAGGGTCGGCAGCCAGGAGTAACAAAGCAGCATTTATAACTATTTTTTTATACAACTAGTAAATCGTAAATTTTTGTAAACATGTCATCCGGAGATTTTGGCAATCCCTTGCGTAAATTCAAATTGGTCTTCTTGGGAGAACAAAGTGTGGGCAAGACTTCGCTGATTACACGTTTCATGTATGACAGCTTCGATAATACGTATCAGGCCACCATTGGCATTGATTTCCTATCGAAAACCATGTACTTAGAAGATCGCACGGTACGTTTGCAATTGTGGGATACGGCTGGACAAGAACGTTTCCGTTCGTTAATACCTTCCTACATTAGGGATTCCACAGTGGCTGTGGTCGTCTACGACATCACTAATACAAATTCATTCCATCAGACCTCCAAATGGATCGATGACGTACGTACCGAACGCGGCAGTGATGTCATTATCATGTTAGTTGGCAACAAAACTGATCTCTCCGACAAACGGCAAGTGTCCACCGAAGAGGGTGAACGCAAGGCCAAAGAATTGAATGTCATGTTTATTGAAACAAGTGCCAAGGCTGGTTATAATGTTAAGCAATTGTTTAGACGTGTAGCAGCCGCACTGCCCGGTATGGATTCAACGACAGAGAATAAACCTTCGGAGGACATGCAAGAAATAACCTTAGATACACAAAAAGAAACAAAAGATCCTGAAGGAGGCTGCGCCTGCTGAATTTAAGTTTACTTTTATTCCCGCTAAAAGAAAAACACGAAAACAAAACTTAATTATTATTTTTTTTTTGTCCAATCATTTTTATCAACGATTTACAATTTGTCTCTGTCCCACTTAAAAACGAAAAAATCAAGAAAAAAAACTCCAAATTATCAAATACAATACAAAACATATGATAATGACAGTATGATTTCAAAATGTTTGTATTCGTATTTAGAAACAACCAAAACCAACACTGTCTAAACAAAGTTTTCATTTAAAACATTGTTTAATAAAAAATATGCTTATTTCATTAGTAAAGTAGCTAAAACAAAAACCAACAGCAACAACCAATCATATACATAAAAATTATAAAATAAAATCAAGAAAATAATTGGAATACATTTAATAATGTAGCTGCGTTTAGGTGTGTGTGCTTGCTTTAATTTTTTCAAATAAATTTGAATTTAAAAACAAAATCTATTAACAAGGATTTCATTCTAAATTTTCCAGTCATTCTTTTACACCACACACCCACGCGCAATACAAAATCCCCTTAAAAACACGAATTCTTTACATTCATCTTTAAACACAACAACACTTTTTTATTAATGATTAAGTTTATTTATAAAGTAATAAATAATTATAATAAAAAAACAAAAAAAAAAACAATTTAATAAAAAGTAAAAAATAACATTCTTAAAAAATCTTTAATTTATTACTTGTTTAAATTTTTGGGCTTAAACTTATTTCTCAACAATATAGGTAGTTAACCGAAATTGGGCTCGGTCTATAGTCTGATTTTGAGCCTGAAGGCTGGCCTATAGCCAAGTGTAGTACATAGTCTTGACTATATATTGTCTGGGCTATAGTGTAGTTTATAGTCTGGACTATAGTGTGGTCTATAGTCTGGACTATAGTGTAGTCTATAGTCTGGACTATAGTGTAGTCTATAGTCTGGACTATAGTATAGTCTATAGTGTAGTCTATAGACTGGACTATAGTGTAGTCTATAGACTGGACTATAGATTAGTCTATTGTCTGGACTATAGTGTAGTCTATAGTCTGGGCTATAGTGTAGTCTATAGTCTGGACTATAGTGTAGTCTATAGTCTGGACTATAGTGTAGTCTATAGTCTGGACTATAGATTAGTCTATAGTCTGGACTATAGATTAGTCTATAGACTGGGCTATAGTGTAGTCTATAGACTGGACTATAGTGTAGTCTATAGACTGGACTACAGATTAGTCTATTGTCTGGACTATAGTGTAGTCTATAGACTGGACTATAGATTAGTCTATTGTCTGGACTATAGTGTACTTTATAGTCTGGACTGTAGTGTAGTCTATAGTCTGGATTATAGTGTAGTCTATAGTCTGGACTGTGTAGTCTATAGTCTAGACTACAGTGTAGTCTATAGGCAGGACTATATTATGGTCTATAGACTGGACTATAATATAGTCTATTGTCTGGGCTATAGTGTAGTTTATAGTCTGGACTATAGTGTGGTCTATAGTCTGGACTATAGTGTAGTCTATAGTCTGGACTATAGTATAGTCTATAGACTGGACTATAGTGTAGTCTATAGACTGGACTATAGTGTAGTCTATAGACTGGACTATAGATTAGTCTATTGTCTGGACTATAGTGTAGTCTATAGACTGGACTATAGATTAGTCTATTGTCTGGACTATAGTGTACTTTATAGTCTGGACTATAGTGTAGTCTATAGTCTGGATTATAGTGTAGTCTATAGTCTGGACTATAGTGTAGTCTATAGTCTGGACTATAGTGTAGTCTATAGTCTGGACTATAGTGTAGTCTATAGTCTCGACTATACTGTATACATATATAATCTCAACTATGGTCTAAACTGCATTCTTAAATTCGTTGTATATCGTATTATTTAGTTTATAAACATTTTGTTTGAATAATATTTATGTCGTTTACCATTTGTGAGATGAAAACTTTAAATAGAAATAGTAAAAAACTAATTTAATTACATCGTTTAATGTGCATTATTCTAGTAAAGAATATGTGTGTGTTTTGCTATATAAATATGTTCCTATTATAAACATTGTATAATAAATTGTTGCTTACAAATTTCATGAAAATATATTTAGTTCATCATATCATACTACGAATAGCTACCGTTATAATCGTTATTTTTAATATTTATTTTCAAAACTAGTTTTATTATTTTTTTATAAGCATATGTATGTATATAAAATGTACACATATGTATGTACAAAGTATGCGTACATTAGCAAAAATATTATCATATTTAAAAATACAATTATGAGCTAAAATAGGTTTAAATGTTTTTTTTTATATAAATAAGTTTTATTAGAAACATGTGTTAAGCCAAATAACACTTGATATTTGTAGATGAATTTTTAAAGTTTACTTTAAAAATATTATTTTTTTTATCTTCTTGATTTGTTAAAAACAACAGATATAACTTATATCATATATGTAAGTGCTGCTTTATCTATAAGATAGATTTTATCATTTTATCTTTAACCCAAGTGTGATTACTTTTAAATTAATAAATGAGCTCATCTCCAAATATTCTTTAAAAATTTCAAATAGAATTTCAGAAAATTTTCATTTTTATTCCGACATGGGAAATTTGCGGCAAACATTCTTATTTGAAATAATATTTAATAACTCAATTTAACATAAATGTTGATTGCAACTACATATTTCGAATCGACTATAATAATCTTATCTTTAAATTTGTTAAGAAATATGTTTTGTTCTACTGAACTAAATAGTTTTCGTAACATATTTATAAGATAGATATGTACAGTGTCGCACAAAACTAACTAAGAAATATTATTATATATTATAGAAAAATTAACTGTTTTTTGGGTCGAAAATAAATCCAATTAAAACACATTCGGCATGAAATTTTAAATAAAATTAATAATTAGCCATTTGGATTTCACATCAGGTTTTTCATATATCATATGCTTCTTCGAGATGTCTTCGCGATGTTATGGCACAATATGTGGCACTTAATCTAACTGCTGGCATCGTGGTAGATGGTCGTACAAATTGCAAAGTAGAAACAAGATCCTTAAAGCGCTAGCCGGCAGCACTTGGGGTATGGATAAAGAAACTTTGGTAGAAGCATATAGTACGATTGGTAGGGAGGGTCAGTGGTTAAAAACACCCATTAGAGAAACATTTAAAGCTGGCAAAATGTTGCCCTAAGGACTGTTATAAATTACCTTGGAACATCATATGCACGAGGAAATGAAGGACCTGACGGTCAAGTAACACAACATCATGTTAACATGAAATTTATTCCTTTCATGTTACAGCTGGATGCTCCCCCAAGGCATATCAGAAAGGTCATTCGCATATACGAGGAGAACAAACGCAATTATGCACAGGATCCGATAAGTCCTCGTATTCGGCAACTATGAATGACCTACATTGGAACGCCATCAAATTCGCTGTCGCGATATTTTGTGTCGCC
The DNA here is from genome assembly GCF_015586225.1 of Lucilia sericata. NCBI lineage: Eukaryota > Metazoa > Arthropoda > Insecta > Diptera > Calliphoridae > Lucilia > Lucilia sericata. The sequence goes on from NW_023994260.1 coordinate 25,216, forward strand.
CATACATATACACAGAAGGCAACCTGCCGCTGAAAACAAGAGTAGTTCAGGCACAACTTAGTTCAAAATGGAGCAACAGGCTTAATTCCTTCACGTAAATGGGACCTCGGAACGACATAGAGACGCTGCCAATTCCACGGTTGCAGGATACCGCCTGAATGTCGTACTTAAAGACACAGAAGAAAATCTGCCGCATAACATAAAAGTAGTTCTGAAACAACGAATGTCATCCCTAACGAATGTCCATGTTGACCCTTAATTAGACTACTGTATAGTTTTAACTGTTACAGTAATAAAAATCTTTAGACTTGACTATAGAGAAGATTATAGATTTGACTATAGACCAGACTATATAATAGAATATAGACTAAAATAAATATTAGAATATACTCTAGACTATACTATACTAGAGATAAGACTATATACTAGACTATAAGCTAGACTGACAGGACTATAGACTAGATTATATACTATACTATAGACTACACTATAGACTAGACTGTAGAATAGACTATAGAGTATACTATAGGCTGTATACTAGACTTGACTATAGATTAGATTATAGACTAGACTGCAAACTGACTATTATGTGAACCACTTATCAAAATTTTATAAGTTAGAAAAAGTACCGAATGAGTTGTGGGGGTACTGCGGTGTACTAAAGTACTGGGCCCAAATTAAGGGCACTGAATTTTCATTGCCTGTTTAACAATATCTGTCTTTACATTTGCAAATGCCATTTACATACTTACATACATTTCTTAAAAAAAATATTCAGAAAATAACAACCGTAGTATGTGCTTATTTCTTGTGTCTTTATTAATATTTAATTAATTGTTTATTTTCAATAAATACCATTAGTGTAAGTATACCATTCATTTAAACATACCCAATAAGTATCAGGTTGATTTGTAATCTTTGTAGTTTATATAGCAAAAGTACTGACTGATTGATAAAATGCAAAAGAATAATAAAAGGAAAATTAATTCAATTTTAAGTAAAACTTGTTATACAAATTGTGTAATTGGTTTGTTACCAATCTTCAATAAGTCTAATTTAATGTAATAAATAAAATGTTTGCACAAACATAAGAATGCTACTAGTATTTAGAAACTATCCTCGTTGGTGATGTATCCATCGCGTATTTTTTGTAGTTTTGTAATTAAATCATCAACAGATACTTCACCATGTACTTTATTATCACGGGTGCGCACATTAACGGTATTCGAAGAACGTTCCTTTTCGCCCACCACAAGAATGAAATTGAATTGAGCCAATTGAGCGTTACGGATTTTCTTGTTCATTGTGTCGCCAGCATCACAATCAGCTTCGGACATGAAACCAGCAGCATGCAATTTATCGCTAACTGCTTTAGCGTATTCATCAAACTGAGGTCCAACAGGCACAACCATAACTTGTCGTGGTGACAGCCAGAAGGGCCATTTGCCAGCATAACTCTCTGTGAGGATGGCAATCATACGTTCTACCGAACCGAGAATGGCACGATGAATAATGACGGGACGTTTCTTTTCACCATCATCGGCTACATAGTTGAGATTGAAACGTATGGGCAGCTGGAAGTCCAATTGAATGGTGGCACATTGATGGGCACGTTTGAGAGCATCCATAATGGTAATATCGATTTTGGGACCATAGAAAGCACCATCACCGGGATTCTCCTGCCAGGGCATGCCGAATTCATCAAGAGATTCAGCCAAAGCCTTTTCGGCTTCATTCCACTGATCCAATTCACCCAAGTATTTTTCAGGACGTGTAGACAACACCAAATTGAATGAGAAACCAAAGACGGTGTAAACATGACGCAAGAAGTCCAAACAACCCTTCATTTCGCTCTTAATTTGTTCGGGGGCACAGAAGATATGAGCATCATCCTGTTGGAAACGACGTACACGTGTAAGACCAGTCAAAGCACCCGACAATTCGTTACGATGTAAAACACCAAAGTCAGCCATACGCAAAGGCAATTCGCGCCAAGAACGGTTGCGCACATCAAACATCAAGCTTTAAGTAACAGATTACACATATAAATGAGTAAAATTTCCCAAATAAAGAAAACACAATATCAACTCACCAGTGACCAGGACAATTCATAGGTTTTAAAGCATATGTCTCCTTTTCCACCTCAAACGAAAACATGTTTTCGGCATAATGCTGCCAATGACCCGAAGTCATCCACAATTTCGAATTGTAAATGTTGGGTGAGATAACTTCTTGGAATCCACGCTTTCTATATTCAGCCTTAATGAAATTCATTAGAGTATTGT
>NW_023994260.1:32500-82500 GCF_015586225.1 Lucilia sericata
AACAAAATAAGTAAAATCTAAATATAAATACAAATATAAGTGCGTTGTTTTGATTAAAAGTTTAATAATTCAACAGATAATTTATTGTAGTTGTTGTTGTCTTATTTTAAAATAGCTAATTTTGAGCAACTATAACTATTTTTAGTTAAAATTTTTAACAATTCATCCTTTTTGTATTGCCAACCTATTTGCAGTTTATAGCGAAATAAAAACAAATCATACTCACACCTTGCTTCTTGGTTACAACACATGTTCCGTTTCCTTTTGTTTGAGAGCATAAGGATGTAAACAAACCGTTATTGAGCACACAGAACAGTTATTCTCTCCTTTCAAAGTGTATTATTGATTTTTTAAGAAAAAGTTGACATAATTTTTCGCCTTAACACTGCTGCTGTTGGAAAATCTTAAAATTAATTTGGAAAAAAGGAATTTTAAAGTAAATGCTCGATTTCTTAACAAAAAATTAAAGTGCTTTAACGTTAAGCATTAAAGATAATTTCTAAAATTGACGGGTTAAGAAAATAGCTAACAAAATTTCACACTTACTTGAAAATCCGTTGCTGCTACTCCACAGCCAACAACATAACACTGGAGGAGCAACATCACCGTCACCATCAACAGCTGCTGTATCGACACCGTCGACGTTATTTACGTCCAACGTCGTTGTGGAGCGTAGCGATTTCTTTAACGTGGCTTCTACCGACGGCATCAGGACGCAGCACAGCAAAGTTCACCCGAGTCCAGGGGCAGGTACGGCCCGTAGTGTTTGGGCCCTGCCCCTGAACTATGATAGCTGCAATATGGTGGCGGAAGAGGATAGTGCTGCCCACACGGATCATGAAGTGGATCCTCGGCGACCACACTCCCCGCATGTGGTAAATGTGGGTAATGGGGTTAATAGTTCTTTGGTGGTCTCGAATGCTTCTGGAGGCGCTGCTGGCGATAGTGGTGTAGTTTCCGGTCGTAGAGGTGAGGCGGTAGATGAAAATCTCTTGATTTTCGAAGGAGCCGATGGTACAGTGGCTCATCTGGACGATATTTTCGATATTATCAAAAATGGTGAAGTCAGTGATGTGGAGAATTTAACCGATAAATTTGGCATTGAATGTTTATCAGCCCGAGACCGTCATGGCTATACGCCTGCCCATTGGGTGGCTCTGAATGGTAATGTGGAAATGATGCGTTATCTTATCGAAAGATCGGCTCCTATAGATTTGCCTTGTTTGGGAACCCAAGGACCACGTCCCATACACTGGGCTTGTCGTAAGGGTCACGCTGCGGTGGTACAAGTTATGCTGCAGGCCGGAGTTAATGTTAATGCAGCCGATTTTAAAGGTTTAACTCCTCTGCATGTGGCCTGTATGTATGGACGCACTGCCACTGCCGCTTATTTGTTGGGTATGGGTGCTCTTAATCATTTGACCGATATTAATGGCGATACGGCTCTACATTGGGCTGCTTATAAGGGTCATGCTGATCTAATGCGTTTGCTAATGTACTCCGGGGTAGAGTTGCAGAAAACGGATAATTTTGGTTCCACGCCCTTGCATTTGGCCTGTTTGTCAGGCAATATGTCTTGTGTGCGTTTGTTGTGTGAAAAATCCAATTTAGATTTAGAGCCTAGAGATAAAAATGGCAAAACTCCCATCATGCTGGCTCAGGCTCATCAGCATCAAGACATTGTACGTCTATTGTATACGGAAGTTAAGAAAAAGTCACGCTGGATGCCTTCGGTATCGGAAATTTGGGGTTGGTTGTTTGGTGGTGCCGGGGACTCAAAAGGTCCCTTACTGTTGTTCTTATTCTCGGTTTTACTTTGGGGTTATCCCATGTACATGATAAGGGTAAGTGGCTTTAAATTATATGTATTTCTAGTTTTTTATTTATCTACATATTACAGGCTATTCCCATTACTTGGAATATCCTAAGACGTTCGCATTACTGTTTCATCTATTGGAATGCTGTTATGTGGATTAGTTGGATTATTGCCAATCGTCGTGATCCTGGCTATATACCTTTAAGTTCAGATGCTTATTATCGGGCCATTAAACAGATACCGTATTTTGATAAGCTTAAGAAACGTAATGTTATACTGACACGTCTGTGTCATAGCTGTCGTTGCTTGAGGCCACTGAGAGCTAAACATTGCCGTGTATGTAATCGTTGTGTGGCCTATTTTGATCATCACTGTCCCTTTATTTATAATTGCGTTGGCCTACGTAATCGTATGTGGTTTTTCTTGTTCGTACTCTCGGTAGCAGTTAATTGTTCTTTTACCATCTATTTCGCCTGCTATTGTGTTATGATCGAAGGTTTTACTTTGCTCTATGTTTTGGGTCTGGTCGAGGCTGTTGTGTTCTGTGGTTTGGGCTGGATTTTAACCTGCACTTCGGTAAGTTGTTTAACATTTAAACAGAGTTCTATATATAATTGCAATATTGATATGTTTCATTCAGATTCTTCATGCCTGCATGAACCTTACTACCAACGAAATGTTCAACTATAAACGTTATCCCTATTTGCGTGACAAACGTGGTCGCTATCAAAATCCCTTCTCACGCGGTCCCATACTTAATCTCTTGGAATTCTTTGTTTGCCTACCCGATCGCAGTGATGACAATGATCTTCTATTGGAGGATAATATTTGATTAAGAACTTAGGATAGAGCCCATCAGGCACGACGCCGTAAATTACCGCCTGCCAGAGGATAATATTAGGCTTTGGATTAGCAATAAAGAAAATCGGGTAATTTGAGTGTTGTAATGGAGATGGTTTTCCTTAAATATTGGCTTTATAATTAAAAATTAAATTCTTAAGCTTAAAATTTACTTCTTAAAAACCATATACTGCACAAAGATATCTATGGCACAACAACTTGTTTATCATGTTTAGAAATCTTGTTTACAGATTCTTCCATAAACGAGACCAGCAGAATAGATATCATTAAAATATTTGTACACAATATATAGCATATTTTTGTAACATTAATACTCTTTACAACTATAGCTTAGCAAATGTCTTGTTAATGTATTTTTAAGAATTTAAAATAAATTTATTAAAAAATATTCCTATAAAAAGGTTTTGTGTCTAAGTATAGATTGAACAAATTGAAAGGGTATCACAATGACTCAAAAAGTTTTTCCTAAAATTTCCTTTAGGGGATATTCATCTTTCTGGCTGAAAATTCACTTTAAATGGAAATTCATGCATTTTATTAAAAAATTTCCTATAAAAAGGAAATTTCCCTTAAAAGGGAAATTTTATAAAAAAAAATGTCTTTTAAAAGGGAAATTTGTCAAAAATTTCCTTTAAAAGGGAAATTTATCAAAAATTTCCTTTAAAGGGGAAATTTATCAAAAAATTCCTTTATGAGAGAAATTTATCAAAAATTTCCTTTAAAAGGGAAATTTATCAAAAAATTCCTTTAAAAGAGAAATTTATCAAATATTTCCTTTATCAATATTAAGAAGAAAACATCCTAAAGAAAAAAATTATTCAAAGCGTAGAAGGAAATTTACCAAAAATATCCTTTAAAAAGAAAATTTATCAAAATATACCTTTAAAAGGGAAATTTATCAAAAAATTACTATAAAAAGAAAATGTAGTAGGGAAATTTATCGAAAATTTCCTTTAAAAACGAAATTTATTAAACATTTCCTTTAAAAGGGGAATTTATCAAAAATGTTCTTTAAAATGGATATTTATCAAAATTTTCCTTTAAAAGGGAAATTTTTCAAAAAATTTCCTATAAAAGGGAAATTTTTCAAAAATTTCCTTTAAAAAGTAAATTTATCAAAAATTTCCTTTAAAAAGAAAATTTGTGAAAAATTTCCCTTAAAAGGGGAATTTATTAAAAATTTCCCTTAAAAATTAAATTTATCGAAAATATCCCTTAAAAATTAAAATTATTGAAAATTTCCCTTAAAAATTAAATTTATCGAAAATTTCCTTTAAAAATTAAATTTATCAAAAAATTCCCTTAAAAAGGAAATTTATCAAAAATTTCCTTTAAAAGGGAAATTTATCAAAAAATTCCTTTAAAAGAGAAATTTATCAAAAATTCCTTTAAAAGAGAAATTAATCAAAAATTTCCTTTAAAAGGGAAATTTATCAAAAATTTCCTTTAAAAGGGAAATTTCCCTTAAAAATGAAATTTATTAAAAATTTCCTTTAAAAGGGAAATTTATCAATATTAAGAAGGTAACATCCTAAAGAAAGAAATTATCAAAGCTTAGAAGGAAATTTACCAAAAATATCCTTTAAAAAGAAAATTTATCAAAAAATTCCTTTAAAAGGGAAATTTATCAAAAAATTACTATAAAAAGAAAATGTAGCAAGGAAATTTATCAAAAATTTCCTTTAAAAATTAAATTTGTCAAAAAATTTCTTTAAAAAGGAAATTTATCAAAAATTTCCTTCAAAAGGGAAATTTATGGAAAATTTTCTTTAAAAGAGAAATTTATAAAAAATTTCCTTTAAAAGGAAATTTATCAAAATAGGAAAATTTAGGAAAATTATTATAGAAAGGAAATTATAAAAAAATTCCTTCAAAATTTTTCTTTGAAAAGATACACATTCGGCTGAGAATTATGCACTTTTAATTTATTTTTACTTAAATAAAACTACAATAATTTTGATACTTTTTTGTATTTGTTTTATTACAAAACATTTCAATTTAAGTATAAATTTATTAAAATTAATTCGTTGAAAATGAAATTGCACACATAAAACATTATAAATATTAGGGTCTTATACGATTGTGTTTACATAATTGGATGATGATTTTATATATAATATAAAATATATATAAATTGGTTTTGTATAAAATAAAAGGGTAGATAAAAAAGACAATAATTATAATGATTAGGTTTGCGGTATGTGCGTTTTGTTTAAATACTTTTAGATTAACTTTGGCTTTTTTTTATTATAACATACAAACTTTGAATGCGAGACTAATAGAAAAATGGAGATTAATATTTTACTCTTGGAATATATCGATGTATCTTTGTAATACTTAATTTTCAAAACAAAAATCATAATTTTCTGGATCCTCTGGTACAGGTGGTGGATCCTTACTAATATCAACACCTTCAGTATCTAACAATCTTAGTTTAATTTCCATCGATAGCAGGGTATCGAAGTCTTCTTTTTTCTGTTTACTAACCATTTCTTGGCCCAAGAGAGCATTTATACCATCGGTCCAATAGTAGAAGATGGTTTCATCGGGCGCCACGAAGTCCAATGTCGAGTGATCCATACTATCGAATGTTATGGAAAAGGCCAAATTAACGGCTGACTTGCGTGTTCGTATTTCTTTCATATGTGGACATTCTTTGCCCTCCAATAATTGTTTGATATCAACAACGGATACTTTATTGGAAAGTTCTTCGAGAGTTGGTATAGTTTTTTCATCGCAGTCACCGTAATGTATAACTTTGTGATTGGGCGAGAGACGTGCGTACCAAAACTTATCTTTAGAACGGGCGCCACGTGAGTATTTCGAGAAACGGGTACCTGTGAATGAGATTTAAGATGATGATATTTGGACTGGGTCTCCTTTCCTTTAAAAAGGAAATTTATCATAAATTGCCTTTACAAGGGAAATTTATTAAAAATTATTTTAAAAGGGAAATTTATCAAAAATTTCATTTAAAAGGGAAATTTATCAAAAACTTCCTTTAAAAGGGAAATTTATCAAAAATTTCCTTTAAAAGGGAAATTTATCAACAATTTCCTTTAAAAGTGAAATTTATCGACAATTTCCTTTAAAATTGAAATTTATTAAAAATTTCCTTTAAAAGTGAAATTTATCAAAAATTTCCTTTAAAAGTGAAATTTATCAAAAATTTCCTTTAAAAGGAAAATTTATCAAAAACTTCCTTTAAAAGTGAAATTTATCAAAAACTTCCTTTAAAAGGGGAATTTATCAAAAGATTCCTTTTAAAAAAGAAAGTAATAAAAATTTCCTTTAAAAAGGGAAATTTATCAAAAATTTTCTTTTAAAAAGGGAAATTTATCAAAAATTTCCTTTAAAAGGGAACTTTATCAAAAATTTCCTTTAAAAGAGAAATTTATCAAAAATTTCCTTTAAAAAACAAATTTTTCAAAAATTTCCTTTTAAGAAAATTTATCAAAAAATTTCTTAAAAAACTTATTTTAAGAAGAAATTTTGCAAAAAAAAAAATTGTTGTCAATCCAAATATATAAACATGTTTATAAAACTCACCTTCTACTAAAAATGCCAGTCTTTGTTGTTTTATCAAGTCCAAAATATGCGGTGAAATTTTCTCCTTCAATTTAACTATAGCCGAAGCTGTCGAATCACATTCCTCTTTCGATGTCCTCTCCTGCTGGCGTAAATTCGTAATGGTTTGATACGTAAAATGGGCAATTTTTCCCCGGAAATCTTCGAGATTATCAGGACGTTGCTTTAAAGTACGTGTTATCTGTTCACGTACAACACTAAATACCTTTAGAAAATCTTCGCCAGTGGCACGCATATCCTTCCAAGTGCGATTCAAAGTCATGATGCAAATACAAAAGAATTCCTCAAATGGATGATCGTGAGTAAAGAACATGGGTTGAAAATCGACAGACTGGTCAGAGGGTGATTCGCCGATACGCAAAATATCACACAACAACTTGACTAACTCAATGGAAGTACGTCCAAAAGGGCATTCATGTTCATCACCACGACAAGAGTTATCGTGTACAATCTTCCGATACTGCTGTATGTAGTTGCGTGCAAAGTAAATCATACAATCGAGACCCAAAATGCCCGGTGGTGTTTCCATGAAATCTTGTGCCGGATTAATGTCACATTTAAAACCTAACTTTTTATAATACTGGGCAAAGTTAACATTTCCTGTGCCCGAACAATTGCCACCGCCACCACCCATGCCGGCGCTCATAAGATCGGAATATTCATCGAAAGCTATTTTACGTAATTCTTTGATTTTTTCATGGGCATCTTGATCTTGGGCATTGATTTTCATGCGCATACGTTGCTCCAACAAACCCAAAGTTAATGTTTGTAAAACATACAATTGATGGGTCATCTCAGTGCTAGTAACATTACCTATCAAAGCCAAACGATATTGTTTAGCACTTATTGTATGAGCTATTTGGCGCTTTCTACCCTCATCCGCTTTCATGAAGAGAGCATTTATTAATGCTATAGCATTTTGTATGATAACCGATGAATTGGCATCTTGTAATAATCTCAAGAGATCTTGCAAAGTCACCTCCTGTTCAACCAAAGTATATTTCGTACTATTCTGTACAATATTCTCTAAATTCGATAGAGCACTTTCGGTGCATTTGGGAAAATTTTGAAAATTTCTTACAATATAAATATTACGTTGTACAAAAGTATTTTGTAAAATCTCCCACGAAACCGTGCCGTGTTCCATTAGTTCTACGAAACTTTTTAAACTGTGTATAAGTATTTTATCCTCCTTGTCGGAGGGTTCTTCAATCATACTTATAATAATGCCTAGACCCTGTTCTTTTATGAATTCCAGGGCGAAGGTTACATCAACCGAAAGTGAAGATAACTTTTCCAAACAATCACCTTTAACATTAGCTGAACCGGCACGCAATGTTTCCAACGTATCATTGGCAGTTTTTGAGGGTGAATACTGAAGACGCAGCACGGAACCATTTTTAATTTCATTACGATTCTTTTCCGTAACATATTTTAAATAGTTGTTTTCACAAAATTGTAAAGCATAGTTTTCGGGATCAACAATACCCCAACAACTGCAGATTTCTTGGATTTTGCCTGACAAAAAGAAGTTAAATAATTATGTTAATATGACCAATTTTGGGATGATCGTGAGAAAATCTTGTAAAATATTAGTTTTGCTTTAAATTTTATTTGGTTACAAAAAGTTATGACTTCTTATGAAAAAATAATCATACTTTTGTATGATGATGCAATGGAACTTAGTGCAATAGTTGTGATAGTCTATGAATAGTTGCAACGGTTGTTTGCTTAATTTTTATGAGTAATCATCAAAATTCCGAAGACATTAGATAAACTGACATTGTCGACACCAATGAAGCTACTTTTAAGAGGCATTACGAACAGTAAACAGACAGACTGGTGGAGAGTGTGCTACCTAAACTAAACATACAAACGCATACTACTCATAGAAAGTCATTTACATAAAGTATATTCATACATTCTCATCGCCATTTCCTTCCTGTTGACACTATTTGAATATTTAATCAATTACAATCTTCATACAAATACCAATTGCACATCATTACTATTATTGTTTATTATTGTTTGTATGAGAGTTGTTGTTGTGCCTGTATGACTGACGGACTTGAATTGATTGTATGAACAACAAAAGGGCGTTGGTTTACCAAACTCAAATAAAAACCAATAAACACTCCTTTAAAATCCTTTTAATACCCAAGAAATTTAAGAAAACATAATAGTTTTTTATTGTACGAAATCAAACTTATTATTTGCTGTTTAAATTAATAATAAAATAACTAAATTATTTACCAGTTAAAGGTTGACGCTGGTCCAAATTAATCAATTGTGCTAGATGATTTTCATATTCCACAGCAATTTTCACTATGTGAGCATCCTTGACGGGCATCTTTTTTGGTATCATCTTGTTGTTTATTTCACTTTTAGATAATTTTAATGTAAAAATTTTTAATTATTAATGTATAAATTCAGCTTTTTACAAATTTTTTTGAGTTTGTGAAGAAAAAACATCAAAATTAATACAATAAAAATACACTGAAATAACGGGGTTGTAAAATATGTAAACATAAGTAGGTGACAGTAACAGGGTAGTTCATATAAATACAAGTGGTATTAGTAATTTTTATAGCAAAAACATATTCGTGTAGAACTTTTTATCGATATCATAACTAAGTAATGTCTAATAATGGGCCGAACTGGAATAAATTTCACACAATGACTTGTTTTTGTACAAACTATATTCAAGTATAATTTTGTGCTTTACTTTTTTTGGACTTTATAGATTTTCACAAGAAGACTTTATATAGGAGCTATGTTCAATTATGCACCGAGCCTGATTTACGTTTGTAGTACGATTTCTATTGATATTAGATATATATTTGCAAAATTGTAATAATACCGATATTCTAGAAGAAGTTATTTACAATAAATACATTTTGCAGGAGTATGAAAATTTGTATGGGTGCTATATGAAATTTTGAACAGATTCAAATAATTTTCAACCTTGTTAATGCCTGGAGAAAGAAAATACAAATTTGTTGAAATATCTGCCATCTAATCAAGAATAAGGAAAAACTTAATATTTTCAATTTCGGAATTTTTATCATATTTCCATTAGTTATAGAAATATTTACAGATTTTAAATAGAGAACTTCTCATGTTCTGATACAATTATTGAAGATATAGGTACCTTTTAAATTACCAATTTTTTCCCTATAGTACCTATGTATGTATATCCAGGATTAATAAAAACATCATTTTATTTACTTATTTGCTTATATTTAATTGCATATTATAGATTTTTATCTAAAAAATACAAAGATATTTGCCTAAATTTATTTCAAAAATGCCTATTCCACTTTCTCCGTTTTTTCTTAATATTTTTATATGAGTTTATGTAGGTTTTATAAATAACAATTTCTTTTAATTCTTACGAAAACTTAGTAATATGGGATATATTAAATCCAAACATTCTAAAATATCTTTACGTGCCTTCGCTCCCGTAAAAACAATTTTACCATTGACAAATATTAACATAACCATACGTGGTTTAACCATACGATATATAAGACCCGGAAACAATTCCGGCTCATATGAACTAAATTGGCCATGGACTTGATTGAGATTTTCCAAACGTATGGGAAAACGTAAATCGACTGTTGCCACTATATTCTGTAAACGAAATTCGGTAAATTTAACAGGATAGCCCAGTTTCTGTATGATGCGGGCAAATTTTCGTGTACCCAAAGAAGCTTCGTCTTCGTTGCGTGCTCCAGTGCAAATAATTTTACCCGTACGAAATATTAAGGCTGTGCAACGTGGCTCACGCATGCGCATAACAACACCATGAAAACGTGATGGTGTATATTCGGAATTACGGGTGCGATTGTTAATATCTTGTAGATTTAATTCGCAGGCCAGAGACACAGTGGCTACTACATTTCTAGAAAATCACGAAAATTGTTATTTGGCGTCTTAATACAAACAGTGAGGCGAAGTCTTCCATACTTACTGTAATTTAACATCATGTTGTGGCTCATTTGGGTCTACAGTTTGTGTGGCTGGCTGTTGTGGTTGTATACTAGAGTGTGGATTGATCTATAGCAGAAAATGTCTAATAATTTATTTCCTTTCCTTGTGTTTATTTTTTTTTTTACTTTACCTTTTGTTGGCTGTTGGTTGCTGCTGTTGTTCCCGTTTCCATATTTAAAAAATTCTTCTATATATTCAAACAAATATTCTCTAGTATTTTATCTATTTTATATTAAATTTTATTTCATAGTTTTGAAAATGTAAAAAAATGTGAAAATTAAAATTTTGTATTATTTTCTCTTCTTAATTGTTGTTTACGTCCAGCTGTTCTGTCGAAAATGACAGGAGAAAAAGCATGTGTTTATTAGGTGTGGCAAATTCTGCGATTTTTTAACTAAAATTTGGTGAGTCATATATTAATTATTTCACTTTAATTTTCGCCTCCGTAATTAAGATTTGTCAATCCGTTTGCAATTTCTAATCCTATAAAGTATATGTATTCCGGGTCCTTATAGATAGCGGAGTCGTTTTAGCTATGTCTGACTAACCATATAGGTATATGTTAAAATTATTTTTCAGAAAATCACAGATATTTGCTTGATCCGAATCTTCAATAATTCTATCAGACTTGTTTTCGAAAAGTTCTTTATTTAAAATCAGTAAAATCGGACCACAAATAATAGTCCGATTATTAGAATCGGTTCAAATCATATGACTTCCATACAAATAACCATAATCCCGGAAAATGGATTTGTTATCAAAAACTCCCTCTAGAATATCGGTATTATTGCAACATTTTACATATATAAATCTAATACCAATAGAAACCGTATCACTTACTAAAACCTGGATCGGTTCATAATTGGCCATAGCACCCACATATAGTCCACTTCCGAAAATCAATTCAGCGAACATAATTCATAATTAATTAATTTTTATTTTAACACTAATATGTTTCGCACATACACATGTTATTCAGCGTAATTACATATTTCTGGATCAGCTCATAATTAAAAGCCTTGTAAAAATCTGAAAATCGTCAATAACTCATTTAATAATGTTGTCGGGAATAAAAAAATGTAGTTTTTAAAAAATACTCCCTAGTATACAACACTTATAAAAGTCAAATCAAAACACTTGTTATTATTACGAAAAGGAGGATAAAAAACAAAGAATAAAATAGAATAACAACAAAGAATAATAAAAAATACAACAAATTTGGAGAGCAAAACAAAACTTAACAATAAACCGGTAAATAAAAACAAAACGAATAACAGCTGAAGCTATTCCATAGTTGTAAAAACTAGTATTATAGCTTACAAAGTTGTAAAATAAAAGTATAAATTGCATTTGAAAAAAGTACTTATTAGATAAAAAAGTAATTAATAACATTTCATTTGATTTCAACAAAATATAAATAAAAATACCATTTTGGAATTAATTAAACATATAATTTTCAAAATAAATAATTTTTATGAAATTTTTGAACTAAAAAAATTAAATTTAGTGTTTTTTAACACAATAACTATTATATTTTAAAGTCTAACTATTTCAAATTTAATATTATTCATTATTTGTTTAATTCTTAAGAATTAAACAAAATTATTTAACATTTTTTAAAAAAAGTTGTAAAAGTTGCATATACTTAGTTGAAACCCTGGTAAATACAGCTGTTAATACGGAATTTCACAACGCTGATTCATCAATTTTTTCTGTCATAAGTGAAAAAATGTCGGCTCATAGTGGTGGTTCTACGGACTGGAGTTCCGTGGTTAAACCACTTTTAAACAATCGTTATGGAGTTTTAAATAAAAATGAAATTCTCAATATCATTAAGGCCATCACCCGGTGGTAAGTACAAAAAGAATTTCCAAAAAATTCCATCTACATGCAGAGAAAATTGCAAATGAAAATTTTTGCAATTTGTGTTGTCTCACCTTAAAAATCAAAGATGGCGACCGAACAAAGGAAAAATGAAATTTTTCTTGACAAATATTGTGTGAATTGATGTTTAAAAAGTTTTTCTTTGGGATATTATTTTTTCATTTACTTGCAGTGAAAATGAACTTTTTGATGAGGAAAATAATTATTTGCAGTTTTATACGGCTTTTGCTGCTTTAGCTGCTGAAAAATTAAGTCAATGCAAACTTGGTAAGTATATGTACATACATACATATGTAGTTGTATTTGTTTTATTGCAAAAGATGATAGAAGAAAATTTTCTGTATAACAGGGTGTTTCATGTGAGATTGATTCTTTTTTTTTTGTAATTTCTGCAAGTGCATTAATAGATCAATATGTCATATTTTATACCCAATAGGAAAAATTTACATGAGAGTTTTGTAATTGTAGTAGAAATTGTATGTACAGTTTTAAATATTAACGGAGTTTTAATCAGTTTGATGAGTTCTATCAAACGTTCTAATAGCCCTCCAAAGTTTTGATATATAATTGGACATATCTCAATAACTAATTATCCGATATCAGTATCGATGGAAAGGTCGCCGAAAAACCGTTATTTTTATGTATTTCATATTAAAACATTGTGAGGCAGTGTAGAATTTTATTTGTTGTAATTTTGCCTTTACAAAAGTACCGTTATGTTAAAGATATATACATAGATATAACGTACATTTGTGGACAACATTTAGGGCTTTTATATGATATATTTATAGTAGTCTTAATCCATGTGTTGCTGGAGTTATGTATTAATTAGATATGTATATCCAATTCTATATCAAAACTTTGGAGTCCTAAAACTCCCGGCCCTGAATTGAGCAATATGTATCCATATTTGCACTGAGGAGAAAACGAACTATCATGTGGTATACAAATGTTGTTAAGATCAGCTGACATATAGAGCCATGTTCCGGAACAATTTTAATATATTTGAAATATTAGTAGGTATATAGATAAAATTTTAAACATATTCAAAATTCTCAAACCCCGGTTGGTTATTATGTATAATTAAATAATCTCATTCTAAATTAATCTATTTGTAATTATAACTTTTTATGTACATAAATAGAACTTATTATACATTAAATTTATTTGTAATACTGACTAATAGATGAAATATTTAATAATTTTATAAATTGCAATAAATGAACACAACCTCGTATTTTTTAACACAATCTCCCTCTACAGAAACTTATTCACATTTATACATCTAGAATAGATTTAAGAGAATGACTAGAAAAGATTTTCCCCATTGTGATAATAGAAAATCAACAATATTTTTTCCAAAAATTAAAATTTTTCTTCTAGTATCCCAAACACAAGTACCACACATTCATGAGGCATGCGCCATTCTAATACGTTTCATTATCTTACGTTTGAGTAAGGTCAGTGTATATGAAATCAAATGGTTATTGCCGGCTCTAAAAAGTCTTTGCGAAGGCAAAACAAATACACAAACAACCACAAATGGCAGTAATACAGCCTCAAATGCAGGCTCTGCAAATGCTTCAATAACTGGCATTAGCAGTGGTGGAGGAGGAGGAAATACTTTACAATTTGATTATAATATTGTGACATCCGTATTAAAATCAAGTAAATATCCAGAAAATACTAAAAGTATTGTATCGACCAGCAGTTCCGCCGGAACAGGCAACAATGCAGGCGATAAAGATTCACCAAAATCGGAAATAAAAAGATCACGTTCAGATTTATCTTCAATAATCATACAACAATTGACAGCACCTTTGGAAGCGGGTAAAATAACATGGGCTCCGCTGAGCGAAGAACAAACAGATTGTTCGGTAAGTTGTTTGCTATAAGATTAGTTTTAATTTATTTTTTTAATTATTTATGTATAAAATGATATTCTTTAGGAAATGTTCTCCGCTTCAAATACCTCTTATTTACAATCCCTAAATGGAGCAGACTTAATATTAGATGTCTGCTCTTCTTTACCCATATTGACACGTTATCGTCTCAAATACCAAGAGACTATAGCAAATTTAGCTGGAAAACCCTTGTATCTACCTTTGACACAAGTTGAAGCTACACAAATTAAAAATACTTTAACCCATATGGTCACGGACATATCGATTCTTTCGCAAGCCTTGACTTTACCAATTTTACAGCCTTTGTCACCCAGTCGTATAGCTAAGTTATCAAAATGCGCCATTTCTGCTTTGTACTGTGCAGTTTTGACTTCTATAGCCAGCAGTGTTTTAAATATGTCTTCATCGACCGGTAGCACCAAAACCCAACAAACCTCGTCGGCAGCAGCTGGCTCTACTGCTTCGGCTTCTACACAAACATCCGTCAAAGATGCGGATGATAATGAAGAAAATGCTCGTTTTATAGTGGATAGAGCTTTGGAAATTTATACCACTATAGGTTTAATGTTTAAGAACTCTGCTCGTTCTCATATTTATCAAAATCATTTGTGCTTTGGTGCCTGGTTGTTGGTTAGTGGTATACAAGGAGCTTTAGGCGCTTCGGGCAGTTCTAATGCAGGCCTTAATAAAGAAGATATTAAGCAATCGAAAACAAAAGCCTCTGAATCTCTTCAAGCAACACCACCCACAGCTTCGGCTAGAGTAAATCTATTTAAGGTGCAACAGGGTTTTGGTGTCTTAAATGCCGCCATAGCCAATCATTGCATTAAACTTTTGACGGAACTTATAGAAGATTTAAAAATTGAAACAACTTCATCCTTGGATATGCCACCAGCAACTGGAGGACAGGCAAACACTTTGCCGGAACCAGCAAATTTCGATGTTTTGGAAAACTACTCCACTCTTCAAAGAGTAATGCGTGTTTTGAACACTGCCACCTTACATCAACTCTTTACCTTCTTGGCCACAGTGACCTATCGTAAGGCCTGTAACTTGAAACGTTCTAATGCTAAAGATCGTACAGAATGTGAACCTATCAGCTATTCTGATTCTACAACCTATTTCAATGATACTCTCTCCTGTTCGGACAATTCCGAAGAAGATGATAGTGAAAGTTATTTGGGTCATTGGTTTAAAGAAACTCTACAGCCCGAATCAAATGAAGATAATAATTCAGCCGAAGCTTCAGAGCGTAATAATGAAGCACAAAAATCTAATTTAGTGCCAGCTCTAGATGAACCTCATGAATATTTGGATTTGGCTGCACAGATTTTCTCTTTTATGGATCAGTTTTTCTCACAAAAACATTCATATTTGCAACGTTATGTTAAGGCCGGTTTGTCCGATCAACAAATGCTTTTAATGGCTAATATATTAAAAGATTTAGATCGTGATTCGGCAAGAGGAGAAACTGAAGCAGCTCCTTGCAATAAATGGCAATCGGCTATGATAAGATTTTCAGGTGCTGTAGGACGTTATTTGCATAATTTGATTTCAGCCTCACTTTTAAGTGAATCATTACAATCTAATCTTTTGCAACATCTGGGCGTGTCACCCTGGTCTTCGGATACTAATACTTGGCCTTTACAAGTGTATCCCAGCACACTTTCAGTTTTGGTGCAAATTTTGCTACTTAAACCCACACAAGAAAAGGAAGCTGCTTGTCTCTCGGTTTGGCATCGTTTAATAAACACTTTAGTAGAGGGAGTTTGTGGTACTTCATCAACAAATCCTCCCACTAATGTAGATTATGAAGACCTTAACATGGAACATGCCCAACTGCTACTGTTCCTTTATCATTCGTTAAATCTCATGCAAAAGAAATCTATACTTTTGCTAACAGCTGGTGGTGTTATACGTTGTGCAGAAGTTTGTCGTGATATATCCGCCGAGAAACCTATACGAAACAGTCAAATGATGTTGTTATCACGTCTGTTATTGTTTTTGGAATATTTAATGAAACATTTGTATAATGCCCCACCCGAACTATTGGATCAAGTGCGTTGGAATCTTTTCAGCATTAGTACCATGCACGAAAATCAGAAGATATCGGATTTACTTAATAATAAAACCAAACTTACATCATTTTGTCGTAAAGATATTGAAGATGAGTTCCGTAAAAATTGCATGTCAAGTAAGTAAATGGTTTACACTTAGTTATTCAATAAAGATTATTAATAAATCTCTTGTATTTTTTCCAGATATACGACCCACTTTCTATTCTCTAACCATTGTCAATGATTCTGGCTCATCTTCTGCTGTTCAAGATTTCAAATTGGATGGTCTAGCTTGGAATTTTATCTTATGTACACCAGACAAACTCAAATATCCTCTATTGGTGGATGCTCTTATCGATATTCTAAGCATTACGGATATGACCTTATCATGGCATTCCCGCGATAGTACTCATACTCTTTGCGCCATACGCTATTGCTTTGGTATATGTTGGAAATTACTATTGGGTTTACCACCTTCTACAACACACGTAGAACAATTACAACTGGATAAAGTACCCAATTTACATTCACTTATTTGGTCTATACGTTGTCCAACATCACACTATTTAATCGTCAATAGTTTGATTAAACAGGGCATGTATACACAATTTGCCGAAACTTTATGGAATAATATATCGGATCGTGTTAGTGATATACGTTTCAGTCTCAAGCAGACTATTATGGGCATAGAGGCCTGTAATGAGCACATTAATAAGAGTAAGTTTTATTTAAATTTGCTTAACTTTTTATATGTATGTACATCGGGTACGCTGGAAAACAGGTTTCATACCTTATAATTCGAATAGAGAGGAACAAAACAAAGATTTAACTTATGTACTTTCTAGGGCAAAGACAAATAATTATAATGAATTACTGCCTTAGAACTACTCATATCTTAACCGAGTTAAAATTAAATAGAACCTTTAAGTAGATCATTGTGATAAGTCCAATGAATAAGATTATGCAGTGATAGTTTTTTAATTAAACTAGCCGATAAAATTAGTGAAAAGTCTGAAGAACTAGAGTAAGGAATAAGCTACGTTCTATCACTTAAATCAGTAGATTTCATTTATAATTTAAGAGATATCTTAGACTAAAGTTTTCAAAGTGCTTTTTTGTCATATGCGCGACGTTATAACATGGAGAAAGCACCTTTATTTACAAAATTTGTTATGTCATGGCTTCAATATAAATGTTTAACCTCTGCTATATTGTGTTCCTTCTGTAAGATATCTATATGTAGTTTGAAACGAAAACGCAGGCGAATATAAATTGAAAATATATACTTTGTGGGGCTACGTATGAAACTGATCGGAATTTCTCTATCACATATTCTACAGACAGCTGTGGCATTTTAACTTACTTACTTACTTACTTACTTACTTACTTACTTACTTACTTACTTACTTACTTACTTACTTACTTACTTACTTACTTACTTACTTACTTACTTACTTACTTACTTACTTACTTACTTACTTACTTACTTACTTACTTACTTACTTACTTACTTACTTACTTACTTACTTACTTACTTACTTACTTACTTACTTACTTACTTACTTACTTACTTACTTACTTACTTACTTACTTACTTACTTACTTACTTACTTACTTACTTACTTACTTACTTACTTACTTACTTACTTACTTACTTACTTACTTACTTACTTACTTACTTACTTACTTACTTACTTACTTACTTACTTACTTACTTACTTACTTACTTACTTACTTACTTACTTACTTACTTACTTACTTACTTACTTACTTACTTACTTACTTACTTACTTACTTTTTGCAGCTAATCCTCCTCTATCATATATTGTACTATTGGACGCATTACTCTCGCATATGCATGCTATAGCCTGGGCTGAAAAAGAGGGTATTAAACCCCTAAGAGCTTCAGCTTCGAGTGGTGCTGCCGCTGCAAGTCCTACTACTTCTGGTAATTCTCCAATATCAGCTGGAGGTTCAGCAAATAATGATGAATCGTACGCATCTACCGCTTTTGATAGCAATGAACAAAAAGGTGATTACGGCAACAATTCTGCAGCCCTACATGAAAGGCAACAATCGAGCAAAGAACTGCTACAAATGTTAGTAAACACCTTCTATATCTTGAGAGATATAATAAGACACAAAATGGTACAAATACTACCCTTGGCCAATACAACACCAGACAATATACTAGAGTGTATTTTATGTATTGTGAATTCGAAAAATTCCTATTGTTCGGAATTAAGTGAACAATTTTTAAAATTGTTAGATAATAAAAATAAGGAGGTTATAACCGGAGATTGGACTGAATTTTTACCGGTATCGGAGAGCCTTATAAGCAATACCACCAATACACAACAGTATCCGGTGGAGGAATACACTTTATCGGTTATCGAAGCTCACATTAAAGAATTGACTCATGACAACTACTACTCCACTTTGAATTCTTTCAAGCATTGTCTGAAAAGTTTATTTAGTTTAATGAATTTACTATTGAACTCCAGTCAACAAGATGCTGCTTGTATAACATTTGTTGAGAATTTACTTAAACCAATTATTATTGAAACTATCATGGATGCACGCATGGAATACGTCTATGACATTAGTGAAACTTGCTGGCAGACACTAATGAAAGGAGTGGAACAAGCACAAGATCAACAACAATTAATGTCTTATAAATATATATTAAAATATCATTATCGTTTCCTTATGGAATATGCTGACGAAATGAGAAGTCCCTCCGCCTCTTCCAGTCAAAGTGTTATTTTCAATGAATCATTATTATTTGCAGTTTTAAAATCAATGACTCAAATGTTAGAAAAACCCATGGGTGTGAAAGCCATTCGCCAATTCTTTACACAAAAAACCAATGAGGACAATACAGCAGCTAAGACACCCAGCTTGGTGGATTTGTTGCTATCATTTACTGGAACTAATCTGTCCATGTTGTATGCTCGTAAATTGTTGCAATTTATAGAGAAATTATTCCAAACAGCACAACAACCAGATTCACTATTTCCACAGGAAGAATTGATACAATGCTTTGCAGAATTATCTAACATAGAACAGCAGCGCATAAAATCATGGTTGACTCATATAATTTATGGGCCACAGAGCGCTCAAAGTTCTTCCCAACAGTTGGACACACAAATTGAAAAATTGCCTACTACCACAGGCACGGGAGCGGCAGCAACAACCTCTAGCACTCCCTCAAGCAATGCCCAGACACCCACAAATATGGCCACCAATTCAGCCATACCCAGTTTATCCGAACAATTGGGTAATCAATCCTCAGCCTTGGATAATGCCGAAGCTATGGATATAGACGATGACAATGCCACTGGAAATGCTACACAACCAGTAGCTCAACAAAGCAGCCTCCAGACAGTACAATCTTTAAGTTTGTGGCCTCAGCCTCCTACTCCTGGCAATAGTTTCATGGCAACAAACCAGTCGGAACCCATGTCAACACAAGACGATCAATTGGCCCAACAACAGCAATCAGAACGTAATGGCTGTTTGTTGTTAAATGTCATTAAATACATAGTACAGGATGGTAAAGGTGGTCCCAATGGAGTAGCCATGCTACTTTTCCAATCCCTGCTACAACTGGGTCAATCTCTTATAACACCCTCTCCCCAAGAAACTAATGATTTCTCTGACATTTTACAAATCATGATCTGCTTGGCCGATTGTGCCCAGGGTAAAGGACATTCTACTCTTTTTAATGCCACCATTATGTGGTTGGAAATAACAAAATTCCAAGTATTAGAAAAAGCACAAACTCTTACGTGTTCCCTCATAATGCCCTCAACTCTACTAGAAAATATTAATGCCCTCTTGAGGTATCTACACGAATTGCTACAAAGTCTAGGCTATCGCGGCAGTAAATTTCAACAGCAACCTCCCTGGGATGATGATATACAAACGGATTTAGAAGATCTAATGGACGATTTGGCCAATGATCAACAGGGCGATGAAGATTCCTTTGTGGAAGATTCCGACGAAGACAGTCTCAACAATAAATTATGTACTTTCTCATTGACCCAAAAGGAATTTATGAATCAACACTGGTATCACTGCCACACCTGTAACATGGTAAACACTGTGGGCGTTTGTTCTGTATGTGCCCGAGTTTGTCATAAAGGTCATGATGTCAGTTATGCTAAATACGGCAATTTCTTTTGTGATTGTGGAGCTAAAGAGGATAACACCTGTCAAGCTTTGCGCAGACGTTTGGCTACCGGTCTCTCAGGCTTAGAGTCTAGGCAACAGAATGAGTACTCGTCCTCTTCCGGGAACTACAATAATTCTTCAAGTTTGTCACAATCGAAACGTTCACAAACACCTCCTACCCAGAGTTGTTTAACAACACAGCAACAAGGTCAAAGCAGTAATGCCGGTTTTGGAGCATCCAATACACCCGGATCAGGCTCTAATTTCCTAACATCCACTTCACTAACCAACGAGCGTATTTCTTTATTATCAAAACTTTTGGAATCTTCCAAAGAAAATCTACAAAATGCCGAACAATGGACAGTGATTGTGAAATGTATACTCGATTTCTTCGATGTACTAATGCCTGCCATTAAGGAAAATTGCGATCTCTTTTCTATAGTTGGCTGCCATAAGAGAGCAAAGGCAGCCTTATTGCGTCTACACATGGGTGAACAAACTTTCCAACATACTGATCAGTTAATGCAGCCAACATTGGGCTCTCAAGAAGGAGCCTTTGAAAATGTGCGCATGAGTTATTCCGGCGACCAAGGACAAACTATTAAACAGCTGTTGTCTTCGGGTCTAGTACGAAGAGTAGCCTTATGTTGTCTATCCTCACCACATGGCAAGCGCCAACATTTGGCGGTATCTCATGAAAAAGGAAAAGTCACCATTTTACAATTATCTGCACTACTTAAACAGGCTGATGCCGCTAAACGGAAACTAACTTTGACTCAACTATCATCGGCTCCCATACCGTGTACGGTCTTATCTTTAACCGCCAATCCTGCCAACGAGGATTACTTAGCTGTTTGTGGCCTGAAGGAATGTCATATTTTGACCTTTACCACTACGGCTGCCACAAGTGATCACATTGTTTTAACTCCCCAATTGGAGAATGGCAATTTTATTAAAAAGGCCCTCTGGTTGCCGGGTTCACAAACTATGTTGGCTTTGGTCACCGCAGACAATGTTAAAATTTATGAACTCTCCGAAGATACTTATAGTCCCAAATACTACTTCTTGGTAGCCGTGGGTAAAATACGCGACTGCTGTTTTGTTTATCAGGATGGTGTCTATTATATGTTGATTATAGCCTCCTCGGGCTATATCTACTACCAGAAATTGGACGATCAATCCTTGGCCAAACATGGTGATTTCTATGTTACTAATACTCTAGAATTAAATCACATACAAATCAGAGATGTTAATGGTCAAGTAGGTGGTGGTGGAGTCTCCATTTACTACTCACACATCTTACAAATGCTGTTCTTCAGTTATTCGGTGGGCAGAAGTTTTGTTGCTCCTCTAACCGATGTCAACAAGGGTGTTAAGTCTATTACCCATTTACAAACATCACCAGCTTCAAAGAATTCTTCTAAGGGTCCGCCCCAACCTTTGTGTCAATGGACTGAGATACCCGGCCATCCTGGTTTAATATGTGCCATGATGCACACTTCCAATAATCCAGTTATATTCATGTTTACACCCGATCGCATTATAATGCAAGAGATAAAGGCTCAATCTTCAAAATCACGCATTATGGACATGGTGGCCATACGTCATACGGTGGCAGGTGTAGAGAAAACTACCCTTATATTACTTTGTGAAGATGGTAGTTTAAGAATTTTCACTGCTCATCAAGAATCTACATCATTTTGGTTATCGCCTCAAGTACAGCCGCTCAGCAATCAATTGTACACCTCCAGCTTAAGCAATCGAACACCTTGTTCGGGCAATAATGCCAAGAAATCTAAACGTAAATCAAGTCATCAACAGAAAACCATAGGACCCAATGGCAATCCCATATTCCCTATAGATTTCTTTGAACATTGTACCATGTTACCCGATGTAGACTTTGGTGGTAATGATTTGTTGCAGATCTATAACAAACAAAAACTGAAATCACGACTTTTCTCTAATAACGGCATGTTTGTGGCCTCCACCAAAAGCACAGGCTTTACTTTGGAGGTCTACAATAATGATCCCAATATGGTAATTGTGGGTATACGTGTCTTACTAGGCACACAAGATCCTCATCGTACGCCCCAAAGTGTTACAATTTTGGGCAGAACTATACCTACACCGGTGCGCCGGGCTCGCTGGTTTGATATACCCTTGACCCGTGAGGAAATCCTGCAATCGGATAAATGCTTGAAAGTAGTATTTGGTAAATCACGTGACCCTGAAAATGTCAGCATGCTGGATTCCATAGAGGTTTATGGTAAATCTAAAGATTTGGTAGGCTGGCCAGATGATACCGATGAAGTGGCAGGCGGTCAGACTACAACAAATGTTGCCGCCAATGGCACCAACACCACCGCTAATTATGGAGCAATGGGTTCTTCAACCACCACCTATGAGGGTTATAACTCTATAACACAACTTGATAAAATGGTAACTATTTTACTCGAAGTACTCGATTGTTCTCTAAGTCTTTTGGGTCAAGGAAATAGTGCTGTACTCTCAGCAGCTATTAAACAAAAAGCCACTAAGACAGCTACATCATTGTTGCTGTTGCCCACAGCTAATCAAGTGCAAGTACAATCCCGCTATGTTTTGGCCACACTGTTTGGCAACCGTCAGGCCTATCACAACTACAAAGATTATGAAATGTTGGTGTATGTCCATAATGAATTACAGACTTTAAAAACAAAACTTGACTCTCGGGAAAGTTTACGGGATATTGATCCCGAAGCCTTTTACCGTTTGGTTCTAATGGTACGCGGTATTGCCACCGCCAGACCACAGAGTCTTACGAAAATATGTCTCGACAATAAATTCGAAATTATTTCCGATTTAATGGAATTTGTAGAAAAACTATATGAAATTACACCCGAAATTGATGAACCAACTTCGATGGTCAGACAGGGTCTCTCACATACCGAAACTATAGTCCATTGTTTAGTGGAAATAATGCATGCTTTTGCTTTGGCCGATATAAGTCAAGTGGAACGTGTTACTTTAATGTTTATAGCTTTGCTAAAAAATGAATCCAGTGTTATATCGCACAGTGCTAAAGAAGCCATCATTTTAAGATTAAGTCCCAGAGCTAAAAGACGTAAGGTGGCAATAATAACACCACCAGTGTGTTCAACACCCACACCACCAGCACTATCCACCACTACATCTGTTAGTCGACCTGTGGTTGGTTCAGTGCCCAGTAATGAAGATGATGCTTTAGACGAGGCGGCCGGTATAGTTAATCCTGCGGTGGCAGCTGTTGGAGGCGGTTCATCATCACCACCTTCTTCGGTGCAACGCAGTAGTAGCTCGGAATATGTAGCTGGTGCAGGAGCTGCAGCCAATGATCCCAACGTTATGGTCGATCCCTTAGAGGCGTTTATGGGTAGTGGTTTTCCACAATTACTCGGTTTACAACAGGATGCTGATGATGAAGCCATAATGGATATTGCTATAGCTTTAAGTCTACAGCAACACGATGCTCCCGGCGGTGAGCCTGGTTTACAACATTTGCAACAGGGTCTTTCTAATCTGCAAGGTATGCGTAATGCTGCCGCTCAATTGCAACATGCACAACAACAATTACAAGGTGTAAACGCAGCTGGTGGTGGTAGCGCTGCTGTTGTTGGTAGTGCCGGTGGTGTTGGTGGAGGCGTTGCTGCTTCCTCCGCAGCTGGCTCTGACGATGAAGGTTCTAATGTTGCTACCGATGGTTCAACACTGCGCACCTCTCCCGCCGAACCGGTGGGTAGTGGTGGTTCCGAAAGTGGAGGTAGTGGCGTTGAATCAATTGGAGGAACTTCAGGACGTAGCAGTACCTATGGTGATGGTGGCGCTACTGCCTCACCACCTCGTGCCAGCGGTGTTAGTTTAGCTAGCGGCAGTAGTGTGGTAAAAGGTGCTGTTGGTGGCTCACTATCTAGTGCAGTTATTGCTGAAATGCCTACTACAAGTCGTGCTGCATTGGAAGCGAGTCATAGTAATGATACAGAAGAAAATGATGCTACCGATGATGAGAAATTAGCCAAATTGCATGATTTAAGGTAAATTTCTTTTAATTCCATAAAAAAATTGTCGAAATACATTTCTGATTAATTCCTTTTTACAGAATTGCTATTTTGGAAAGTATTATCTCAAATATCAACACACTGGATGACTGTAATGGTTTGCAAGCCATACCATTAATACAAGTTATACTCATGTTGACCACCGACTTGAATGGCAACAATGAACGTGATCAAAAGATACTCAATGATCTATTAACAGCTTTAGTGGATTACGTTGAAATGGATTCTATACCTACAGCCTCCAAGGTATGCAGATTATAAATAACTAAATACAAATTCTTGCAAATTTGCCTAAATTAAACCTATTTTCAGATGAAAGACAAAAGTCAAAAGAATGAAGTACGTCTGGCGTTACTCTCCCTATTTGGCGTTCTTATGGGTAAAACTAAATCCAAACAAGCTGGCACCACTTCACCACCTCATCAATTCAAAGATAATGCCTCATTTGTGGCCAGTACTACTGCTAGTATAATGAGCAACAATGGTGCATTTACTTTCTGTTTGGTCGTAATGGAATCATTGCAGCAGCATTGGAAACGTGTCTCAAATGAAAATGCCAACAATTTGCCAAGTGGTGCTGTAAGTGCTATTGCCAGTGGACCGGGTAATAATGCCAGCACCCCAGTTGTTACCGGTTCTGCAGTAACACCTTCACAAAATAGTCTTTTAAAACCAGTACGCTATGGTCCCAAACCGGATTTGTCTACACTAATACCACATAATTATCTCAAAAATTATCCCGATATATTTGAATCGTACGATGCTCTATTAACTGAAATATCCGTACGTTTACCTTATCAAATTTTACGTCTATCTGCCACTCATCCTGGCACCTATGATTGGTATCATGATTATTGTGAAAACATGACCTACACCTTGTGCGAATATATGATGCTTAATTTGAATGCTTTGTTGCGAAGACAAGTACGCAAGCTGTTAATGTATATCTGCGGCAATAAGGAGAAATTCCGTATGTTCCGTGATGGTCATTCGTTGGATGTACACTTTAACTATGCTAAAAATTTGTGCAATCTTTATAATACTGTTGTGAGTATGAAATTTGAATACACATTTTTAATAGGTCTGTTCACTTAATTTTCCGAGAGAGAGTTAAATTACTTATTCTCT
Source organism: Lucilia sericata (assembly GCF_015586225.1). Classification (NCBI taxonomy): domain Eukaryota; kingdom Metazoa; phylum Arthropoda; class Insecta; order Diptera; family Calliphoridae; genus Lucilia; species Lucilia sericata. Next base: position 57,981 of record NW_023994260.1, read on the forward strand.
TAAATCATCTAAAATATCGTTTTAGAAACTATATTTATATAACTTTTGGTACAAATGGTTAAAGACTGTAGGCGTCTTAGATAGACTTGTATATCGATATAAAAACAACGATATAACTATATCGATATGAAAAAGATCGACAAAAAATAGATCGAATTAGATCGATATCAAGTAGATCGATATCAAGAAGATCGATATCAAGTATATCGATATCAAGTAGATCGATATCAAGTAGATCGATATCAAGTAGATCGATATCAAGTAGATCGATATCAAGTGGATCGATATCAAGTAGAGAGATATAAAGCTATATATAGCTCTAAAAATAAAAATATATCGATATAAAAGTTGATCGATATAAAATAGATAGATAGATAGATAGATAGATAGATAGATAGATAGATAGATAGATAGTAGATAGATAGATAGATAGATAGATAGATAGATAGATGATAGAACATAGATAGATAGATAGATAGATAGATAGATAGATAGATAGATACATAGATAGATAGATAGATAGATACATAGATAGATAGATAGATAGATAGATAGATAGATAGATATATAGATATATGATAGATGATAGTATTAGATATCTCTCCTCGCTTGCTCGCTCGCTTGCTCGCTCGCTTGCTCGCTCGCTTGCTTGCTCTCTTGCTCGCTCGCTCGCTCGCTCGCTCGCTCGCTCGCTCTCGCTCGCTCGCTCGCTCTCTCGCTCGCTCGCTGCTCTCGCTCGCTCCCTCGCTTGCTCGCTCGCTTGCTCGCTCGCTTGCTCGCTCGCTTGCTTGCTCTCTTGCTCGCTCCTCTCTCGCTCGCTCGCTCGCTCGCTCGCTCGCTCGCTGCTCGCTCGCTCGCTCGCTCGCTCGCTCGCTCGATCGCTCGCTCGCTCCGCTCGCTCGCTCCCTCGCTCGCTCGCTCGCTCCTCGCTCGCTCGCTCGTCTCCTCCTCGCTCGCTCGCTCGCTCGCTTCGCCTCTCGCTCGCTCGCTCGCTCTCATCCTCGCTTGCTCGCCTCGCTTCCTCGCTCGCTTGCTTGCTCTCTTGCTCGCTCGCTCGCTCCGCTCGCTCAGCTCGATCGCTCGCCTCGCCTCGGCTCGCTCGCTCGCTCGCTCGCTCGACTCGCATCGCTGGGCTCTCTCCTCCTTGCTCGCTCGCTTGCTCGCTCCGCTTGCTTGCTCTCTTGCTCGCTCGCTCGCTCGCTCGCTCGCTCGCTCGCTCTGCTCGCTCTCTCGCTCGCTCCGCTCGCTTCGCTCAATAGATAGTCAACAAATTTTGCAGAAGGATAAAAAAGGAAGATCCTTTTTGGCCTGCGTAATTATACGTTTTTAACTTTACCAAACTCTTTGACTTAATGAACACATTTCCAGTAACAATTTGTAATAATTCATAGCAATTTTTAGTTATTGAACAGGCCTAATGTTTATTTTGATATCAATTAATCAATCAATCTACTTTTCTATTCGAAACCTTCCCACCTCACAGAATATGGTCTTAACAAATCAATCTATACCCATTCTAAGTTACGACTCACTCGTCGAGTTTACCGAACATCTAAGAACATGCCAGGAAATAAGTCAAATACGCACTGGAAATTGGCAAAAATTCTGTCTCATTCACGAAGATGTCATACCAGTTCTCATAGAAATTGCCTGTTATCAACTGGATGATGGTGTTTCACCCATAATATTACAACTTTTACAAGCAGCCCTCTGCAATAATATACAAGCTGTTAAGCAACAACAGCAATCAGAAACAGCAAATGGTGCGTCGTCGACAGCCTCGGGTTCAAAAATGCGTTCAGATCGTGATAAATCGGAAGAAATTGAAATGTCTTTCGACTCGAAATTCGATGCTACCCACTGTACAACATTTGTTCATCAGATATTCCGTTTTGTCTCTGATACTTTGTTAAATAAATTTGTGCGTATCTTTTTGTTGGAAACTAATATTACATCCCTAAGATGGCAAGCCCATTCCTTAATTTATGCCATTTATGATTATGCCAATGATAGGCAAAAGGAAAAATTGATTAGCATTTTGTGGAATATGTGGCCTTTGGTGCCACAATTTGGTCGCAGGACGGCACAATTTGTGGATATTTTGGGTTATCTAACCCTAAGCACCAAGACCATAACCGAGCGCCTGCCCGAGTTTACTGAAAAAGCAGTGGAGGTGTTGAGACAACAAAATGATTTGTTAAGCAAACATCCAAATGCTTCGATTTACACGGCTTTGGAACAGATCTTACAAATGAATGGTTATTATTTGGAATCTGAACCCTGCTTGGTTTGTAATAATCCTGAGGTGCCCATGGCCAATATAAAATTGCCCACCATTAAAACGGATACGAAATTTACGACTTGCACCATGATTGTAAAACTGGTGCAATGTCACACCATTTCCAAATTGATAGTACGCATAGCTGACCTAAAACGCACCAAAATGGTGAGAACTATTAATATATATTATAACAATCGCACGGTGCAAGCGGTGGTAGAATTGAAGAACAAACCTGCCATGTGGCATAAGGCCAGAACAGTTACTTTGCAATCGGGACAAACCGAAGTGAAAGTCGATTTTCCTTTGCCCATAACAGCCTGCAATTTAATGATTGAATATGCTGATTTCTATGAAACCGTAACGGGTTCATCGGAGAATCTACAATGTCCACGCTGCAGTGCTGCTGTACCCTCATATCCTGGTGTCTGTGGCAATTGCGGTGAGAATGTATTCCAATGCCACAAATGTCGTGCTATTAATTATGACGAAAAAGATCCCTTCCTGTGTCATTCGTGCGGTTTTTGCAAATATGCTAAATTTGATTTTAGTATTTATGGACGCGTTTGCTGTGCTGTGGATCCTATAGAGTCGGCTGAAGATAGAGCAAAGACCGTGCAAATTATACACTCCTCCTTGGAGAGGGCAGATCGTATTTATCGCCAATTGCTGGCTAATAAACAAATGCTGGAATTATTATTACAGAAATACGCCGAACATGGTTCTTCGGATCGTTTAATGGACGAAAGTTTGGGCACTATACACAGCACTTCCCAAGTGAACAAAATTATACAATTTTTGGCTCAGAAATACTGTGTGGAATCACGTTCTTCTTTCGAGGAGTTGTCCAAGATAGTGCAAAAAGTAAAGGCATGTCGCAGTGAACTGGTGGCCTATGATCGCAGTCAAATGGATCAAACTAACTTGCCTCATACACCCGATAAGAGAGATAATATTAATATCAATAAATGCTATGGTTGTGCTTTAGCATCCACCGAACAGTGTTTAACTTTATTACGGGCCATGGCTTCGAACTATGACTGCCGTTTGGTACTGTATAGCCAAGGTCTAGTAGAAGAATTGGCCCAACATAATCTACGCCGTGGTACAGCCCAAATACAAGATGAAGTACGCAATCTATTGGTTTTATTAACCAAAAACAATAAGGATGCCTGTTTGAATTTACTGGAACTAATAAATGAAAGAGTGAAATCTGCTCTCTTGGGATCCATACCCCTTTCCAACATTGATTCAGCTATTTATCATGAAATGGAGCTGTTAAGAGTTTTGATATCACAAGACGATTTCTGTTGGGAACAAAAACTTAAAATAGTTTTTGAATTATTCCTAAACACCTGTCGTTGTCCACGTGGCCCTGCCTATTCAGTTATACAGCCTTGTTTACACATAATGTTGAAGCTAATATCGCCTACCATACCATCGACTAAACTTAATCGTGACTTAAGCCCTTCGGCCTTGTCCTCCATAAATTGTATAGAAGGTTTGAGTGTTGATTTCCAAAAATGGCTACAAAACGATCCTCAACATTCATTTGAGGCCTGGAAGTCGCGCATGCCCGCCAATACGCTCAAAGATCAAACTAAGAGTTATAAGGCCTTTGTGGCTGCAGCTGCTCAAAACTCTTTGCAAGATGAAAACATTTTGGCAGCGGTATTACAATCTGTGCAATCTTCCGAACAACAAATGATGAACAATAAACCACCCGATAGACAATCCTCACAAGAACCTCCCAACACGCCACCAGCTTCTGCCCAAACGGCTGAAACAAGGGAAGCCCGTAAGAAACAGTCCCGTAAGAAGTATTTGCAAGAGAAATATGGTCAAAGATGGCGTTTGAAGATATTAAATGATGGTAAACCTTTGAAACCTCTGCAACTAACAGCCACCTGGCTGCAGCCCATACTGTTCAATAACAATTCAAGATTCCGTCGGCCTTTGGTGTGCACTCTTATCACTGTGCTCAGTAGGACCCATGATAGAAAGCGAGAGATTTTGAATTTACTTACCTCCTTCTTGAAGTATGTAGGTGAAGCTGGCGAGGCTAGCACAGATTTCCTTTCGCTCTACCGTCTCTTGGCTATCGATACACCTTGGCGCCAATACTTGGCCCTAAAAGGAGTGCTCATAGAAATTTCTCAATTGTTAACAGATGAAATAAAGAAAATACATCGTCTGGAAGAAACTACACTCTCGTCCGATCTTTCACAAGGTTACGCTTTAAGACAATTTGTGGAACTTTTGGCTCTCTTCTTGGAAAATCCCCAGATAAGACAGGTGTACAAAACACGCCTATTGGGGCCAGTTTTGGAGGGTTATTTGTCATTGCGCAAATTGGTTGTGCAAAGAACTCGTCTAATCGATGATGCCCAAGAAAAACTCCTGGAAATGTTGGAGGAAATGACTAGTGGTACGGAGGAAGAAACAAGAGCCTTTATGGAAATCTTAATAGACACTGTAGTAAAGACACCCATGAAGGATATAAAAACTCCAGTCTTTATATTCGAACGTTTATATTCTATAATACATCCAGAGGAAAATGATGAATCTGAATTCTTTATGACCCTGGAAAAGGATCCACAACAGGAGGACTTTTTGCAGGGACGCATGTTGGGTAATCCGTATCCCTCTACAGAACAGGGTTTGGGCCCTCTAATGCGTGACATAAAAAATAAAATATGCACTGACTGTGAACTCATAGCGTTGTTAGAAGATGACAATGGCATGGAATTGCTGGTCAACAACAAGATAATCAGTTTAGATTTGCCCGTAAAAGATGTCTACAAGAAGATATGGTTGGCAGAGGGTGGCGAAAGAGATGCCATGCGTATTGTTTATCGTATGCGTGGTCTTTTGGGTGATGCCACCGAAGAATTTGTTGAGACTCTTAATAATAAATCACAAGAAGAGGTCGATACCGAACAGCTCTATCGTCTCGCCAATGTTCTGGCCGATTGTAATGGTCTCAAGGTTATGCTGGATCGCATAGGCAGTCTACAAAACATAACCCGTTCACGTGAATTGATTCAAGTACTTTTGAAACTGTTCTTAATATGCGTTAAGGTGCGACGCTGCCAAGAGGTGTTGTGTCAACCGGAATTGGGCGCCATTAACACTTTGTTGAAAGTGTTGCAAATGTGCCTACAATCCGAGTCGGATTCTTTGCAATCATCTGTTACCGAACAATTACTGGAGATAATGGAAACCATATTATCGAAGGCAGCCAGTGATACCTTAGATTCTTTCCTGCAATTCTCCTTAACATTTGGTGGTCCCGAATATGTAACAGCTCTTATCTCCTGCACCGAATGCTCAAATGTGCGCAATAATTCTTCGGTGCTTAGACATCTTATACGTGTTTTGGCTGCTCTAGTCTATGGCAATGAAGTTAAAATGGCTTTGTTGTGTTTCTATTTCAAAGACATTTTAGATTTTGATAAATTCGATGCAGAACGCTCGGCAGAGGAAGAATTTAAACTGGAATTGTTCTGTGTGCTGACCAATCAAATTGAACATAATTGCATAGGCGGTACCCTTAAGGATTACATTGTAGGTTTGGGTATAGTGGAGAAGGCAATAGATTATATAACACGTTATGCGCCCTGTGTAAAACCCACATTACTGCGCACCGACTCCGATCAGTTGAAGGAGTTTATCTCACGTCCTTCTCTTAAGTATATCTTAAGATTCCTAACCGGCTTGGCCACCAAACATGAAGCTACTCAGGTGGCTATTAGCAAGGATATTATACCCATAATACACCGCTTGGAACAGGTGTCATCCGATGAACATGTTGGCAGTTTGGCTGAAAATCTTTTAGAGGCTTTATGCACCGACACGGCCACTGCGGCACGTGTACAAGAAGTACGAGACTTTACCCGCGCCGAAAAGAAACGTCTGGCCATGGCCACTAGAGAGAAACAACTAGATGCTTTGGGCATGCGAACCAACGAAAAGGGTCAGGTTACAGCTAAGGGTTCTATATTGCAAAAGATTGAGAAACTACGTGATGAAACCGGTTTAACCTGTTTCATTTGCCGCGAAGGCTACGCCTGTCAACCTGCCAAAGTCTTGGGTATTTATACCTTCACCAAGCGTTGCAATGTAGAAGAGTTTGAGCTGAAATCACGCAAGACTATAGGTTACACCACGGTGACCCATTTCAATGTGGTTCATGTGGATTGTCATACTTCGGCTATAAGATCTGCACGTGGACGTGATGAATGGGAAAGGGCCAGTTTGCAAAATGCCAACACACGTTGCAATGGTTTGCTGCCACTTTGGGGTCCTGATGTATCCGAAGCCGCCTTCTCTGGCTGTATGACTCGTCATGCCAGTTACATGCAGGAGAGTACTCAGCGCTGCGACATTTCCTACACCAACAGCATACACGATCTTAAATTGCTGCTAATGCGTTTTGCCTGGGAGCGCAGTTTCCATGAAGATGCTGGCGGCGGTGGTCCACAGTCGAATATGCATTTTGTTCCCTATCTACTCTTCTATGCTGTCTATCTATTGCTCTCTTCACGCTCTGCTGCACGCGATAGTAAAACCTTACTTACTTATCTTACGGCTGCTGCCTCAGAGAAATGGCTAGAGAGCGCTTATGAGGTAGAGGGGCCTCTCTACATGCTTACCGTATCGTTGGCTCTACACTCTCACGAAACTTGGCAAAAGCATCGTATAGCTCATTTGAAACGTCTCATAGCGGTTGCTCAAGCCCGTCATATATCACCTTCGGTTATATGCAAAGCTCTGCTATCACCTGCCGATCGAAAAGAAAAGGAATATAGCGTTTATAAACCTTTCCTAATGATGTGGGCCATTTTGGATCTCATTTACAACACCCTCTTCAAGAGCGTCGCCACACCCAAAGAGGAGGACTGGTCCATTTCGCTATTCAATTACATTAGGAAAAACGATGAAACTATGTTGAAACATACCGATTCGATTTTGGAAACCTTTACCGATGACTTTTTGCCCTGTACATCCTTTGAAGAATTTTGTGATGTAGCCGGTAAGTTAGTCACAACTTGTGATAAATAAACTTTTTGTTTTAACTTTTTTTGTTTTTTTTTATCCAACACACAGGTCTCTTTGGTGACATTGAAAATCCACAATCGTTTATTGAAGAAGTGTTGCAAACATTACCCACATCGGTACCCGCCTCCTCTTCGTCGTCATCATCTGCTAATTAACAGCCAATAGAGAATGCTGATGAATACCATAGAAATGAACGAATACAAGAATACGAAAACGATATATTAATTACACTCTATAAAATTATTATATGAAAAGAAAATTAAATAAATGAATTTCAATATACAAAAATATATGTTATTAAACCTCTATTAATGTATTGCTTCTATTCACCACATCCATAACTAACACTTAAATATCATATAATCAAGCCTACCCTCCCCAATGCTTAATATTTAAAAAAAAGAAAAAAAAATATTGTAGTTTGTTCATTAACCAAGCACCATTATTCAATAAATTAATTAATTGTTCGCATATATAAAACATATTGTTGTTTTGATTATTTATTTTTTAAAATAGTCTATAGTCTGAACTATAGAATAGTTCATAGTCTGCACTATTAAGTCTATAGTCTGGTCTATTGAATTGTATATAGCCTGATTAAAGAATAGTCTAGAGTCTGAACTATAGAATAGACTAAAGTTTGGACTATAGAATAGTCTATAGTCTTAACTATAGAATAGTCTATAGTCTTAACTATAAAAACTATAGAATAGTCTATAGTCTGGACTATAGAACAGTCTACAGTCTGGACTATAGAATAGTCTATAGTCTGGCCTATAGAATAGTCTACAGTCTGCACTATAGAATAGTCTATAGTATAGAATAGTCTATAGTCTGCACTATAGAATAGTCTATAGTCTGCACTATAGAATAGTCTATAGTCTTAACTATAGAATAATCTATAGTCTGGACTATAGAATAGTCTATAGTCTGGACTATAGAATAGTCTATAGTCTGGACTATAGAATAGTCTATAGTCTGGACTATAGAATAGTCTATAGTCTGGACTATAGAATAGTCTATAGTCTGGACTATAGAATAGTCTATAGTCTGGACTATAGAATAGTCTATAGTCTGGACTATAGAATAGTCTATAGTCTGGACTATAGAATAGTCTATAGTCTGGACTATAGAATAGTCTATAGTCTGGACTATAGAATAGTCTATAGTCTGGACTATAGAATAGTCTATAGTCTGGACTATAGAATAGTCTATAGTCTGGACTATAGAATAGTCTATAGTCTGGACTATAGAATAGTCTATAGTCTGGACTATAGAATAGTCTATAGTCTGGACTATAGAATAGTCTATAGTCTGGACTATAGAATAGTCTATAGTCTGGACTATAGAATAGTCTATAGTCTGGACTATAGAATAGTCTATAGTCTGGACTATAGAATAGTCTATAGTCTGGACTATAGAATAGTCTATAGTCTGGACTATAGAATAGTCTATAGTCTGGACTATAGAATAGTCTATAGTCTGGACTATAGAATAGTCTATAGTCTGGACTATAGAATAGTCTATAGTCTGGACTATAGAATAGTCTATAGTCTGGACTATAGAATAGTCTATAGTCTGGACTATAGAATAGTCTATAGTCTGGACTATAGAATAGTCTATAGTCTGGACTATAGAATAGTCTATAGTCTGGACTATAGAATAGTCTATAGTCTGGACTATAGAATAGTCTATAGTCTGGACTATAGAATAGTCTATAGTCTGGACTATAGAATAGTCTATAGTCTGGACTATAGAATAGTCTATAGTCTGGACTATAGAATAGTCTATAGTCTGGACTATAGAATAGTCTATAGTCTGGACTATAGAATAGTCTATAGTCTGGACTATAGAATAGTCTATAGTCTGGACTATAGAATAGTCTATAGTCTGGACTATAGAATAGTCTATAGTCTGGACTATAGAATAGTCTATAGTCTGGACTATAGAATAGTCTATAGTCTGGACTATAGAATAGTCTATAGTCTGGACTATAGAATAGTCTATAGTCTGGACTATAGAATAGTCTATAGTCTGGACTATAGAATAGTCTATAGTCTGGACTATAGAATAGTCTATAGTCTGGACTATAGAATAGTCTATAGTCTGGACTATAGAATAGTGTATAGTCTGGACTATGGAATAGTCTATAGTCTGGACTATAGAATAGTCTATAGTCTGGACTATAGAATAGTCTATAGTCTGGACTATAGAATAGTCTATAGTCTGGACTATAGAATAGTCTATAGTCTGGACTATAGAATAGTCTATAGTCTGGACTATAGAATAGTCTATAGTCTGGACTATAGAATAGTCTATAGTCTGGACTATAGAATAGTCTATAGTCTGGACTATAGAATAGTCTATAGTCTGGACTATAGAATAGTCTATAGTCTGGACTATAGAATAGTCTATAGTCTGGACTATAGAATAGTCTATAGTCTGGACTATAGAATAGTCTATAGTCTGGACTATAGAATAGTCTATAGTCTGGACTATAGAATAGTCTATAGTCTGGACTATAGAATAGTCTATAGTCTATAGTATAGAATAGTCTATAGTCTGGACTATAGAATAGTCTATAGTCTGGACTATAGAATAGTCTATAGTCTGGACTATAGAATAGTCTATAGTCTGGACTATAGAATAGTCTATAGTCTGGACTATAGAATAGTCTATAGTCTGGACTATAGAATAGTCTATAGTCTGGACTATAGAATAGTCTATAGTCTGGACTATAGAATAGTCTATAGTCTGGACTATAGAATAGTCTATAGTCTGGACTATAGAATAGTCTATAGTCTGGACTATAGAATAGTGTATAGTCTGGACTATGGAATAGTCTATAGTCTGGACTATAGAATAGTCTATAGTCTGGACTATAGAATAGTCTATAGTCTGGACTATAGAATAGTCTATAGTCTGGACTATAGAATAGTCTATAGTCTGGACTATAGAATAGTCTATAGTCTGGACTATAGAATAGTCTATAGTCTGGACTATAGAATAGTCTATAGTCTGGACTATAGAATAGTCTATAGTCTGGACTATAGAATAGTCTATAGTCTGGACTATAGAATAGTCTATAGTCTGGACTATAGAATAGTCTATAGTCTGGACTATAGAATAGTCTATAGTCTATAGTATAGAATAGTCTATAGTCTGGACTATAGAATAGTCTATAGTCTGGACTATAGAATAGTCTATAGTCTGGACTATAGAATAGTCTATAGTCTGGACTATAGAATAGTCTATAGTCTGGACTATAGAATAGTCTATAGTCTGGACTATAGAATAGTCTATAGTCTGGACTATAGAATAGTCTATAGTCTGGACTATAGAATAGTCTATAGTCTGGACTATAGAATAGTCTATAGTCTGGACTATAGAATAGTCTATAGTCTGGACTATAGAATAGTCTATAGTCTGGACTATAGAATAGTCTATAGTCTGGACTATAGAATAGCCTATAGTTTGGACTATAGAATAGCCTATAGTCTGGACTATAGAATAGTCTATAGTCTGGACTATAGAATAGTCTAGTAGTCTGGACTATAGAATAGTCTATAGTCTGGACTATAGAATAGTCTATAGTCTGGACTATAGAATAGTCTATAGTCTGGACTATAGAATAGTCTATAGTCTGGACTATAGAATAGTCTATAGTCTGGACTATAGAATAGTCTATAGTCTGGACTATAGAATAGTCTATAGTCTGGACTATAGAATAGTCTATAGTCTGGACTATAGAATAGTCTATAGTCTGGACTATAGAATAGTCTATAGTCTGGACTATAGAATAGTCTATAGTCTGGACTATAGAATAGTCTATAGTCTGGACTATAGAATAGTCTATAGTCTGGACTATAGAATAGTCTATAGTCTGGACTATAGAATAGTCTGTAGTCTGGACTATAGAATAGTCTATAGTCTGGACTATAGAATAGTCTATAGTCTGGACTGTGGAATAGTCTATAGTCTGGAATGTAGAATAGTCTATAGTCTGGACTATAGAATAGTCTATAGACTGGACTATAGAATAGCCTATAGTCTGGACTAAAGAATAGTCTGGACTATAGAATAGTCTATAGTCTGGATTATAGAATAGTCTATAGTCTGGACTATAGAATAGTCTATAGTCTTAACTATAGAATAATCTATAGTCTTAACTATAAAAACTATAAAATAGTCTATAGTCCAGACTATAGACTATTCTATAGTCCAGACTATAGAATAGTCTATAGTCTGGACTATAGAATAGTCTATAGTCTGGACTATAGAATAGCCTATAGTCTGGACTAAAGAATAGTCTGGACTATAGAATAGTCTATAGTCTGGATTATAGAATAGTCTATAGTCTGCACTATAGAATAGTCTATAGTCTTAACTATAGAATAATCTATAGTCTTAACTATAAAAACTATAAAATAGTCTATAGTCTGGACTATAGAATAGTCTATAGTCTGGACTATAGAATAGTCTATAGTCTGGACTATAGAATAGTCTATAGTCTGGACTATAGAATAGTCTATAGTCTGGACTATAGAATAGTCTATAGTCTGGACTATAGAATAGTCTATAGTCTGGACTATAGAATAGTCTATAGTCTGGACTATAGAATAGTCTATAGTCTGGACTATAGAATAGTCTATAGTCTAGACTATAGAATAGTCTATAGTCTGGACTATAGAATAGTCTAGTCTGGACTAATGATAGTATAGTCTGGACTATAGAATAGTCTATCGTCTGGACTATAGAATAGTCTATAGTTGGACTATAGAATAGCCTATAGTCTGGACTAAGAATAGTCTGGACTATAGAATAGTCTATTAGTCTGGATTATAGAATCGTCTATAGTCTGCACTATAGAATAGTCTATAGTCTTAACTATAGAATAATCTATAGTCTTAACTATAAAAACTATAAACTAGTCTATAGTCTGGACTATAGAATAGTCTATAGTCTGGACTATAGAATAGTCTATAGTCTGGACTATAGAATAGTCTATAGTCTGGACTATAGAATAGTCTATAGTCTGGACTATAGAATAGGTCTATAGTCTGGACTATAGAATAGTCATAGTCTGGACTATAGAATAGTCTATAGTCTGGACTATAGAATAGTCTATAGTCTGGACTATAGATATGTCTATAGTCTGGACTATAGAATAGTCTATAGTCTGGACTATAGAATAGTCTATAGTCTGGACTATAGAATAGTCATAGTCTGGGACTATAGAATAGTCTATAGTCTGGACTATAGAATAGAATAGTCTATAGTCTGGACTATAGAATAGTCTATAGTCTGGACTATAGAATAGTCTATAGTTTGGACTATAGAATAGTCTATAGTTTGGACTATAGAATAGTCTATAGTTTGGACTATAGAATAGTCTATAGTTTGGACTATAGAATAGCCTATAGTTTGGACTATAGAATAGCCTATAGTCTGGACTATAGAATAGTCTATAGTCTGGACTATAGAATAGTCTATAGTCTGGACTATAGAATAGTCTATAGTCTGGACTATAGAATAGTCTATAGTCTGGCCTATAGAATAGTCTATAGTCTGCACTATAGAATAGTCTATAGTCTGGACTATAGAATAGTCTATAGTCTGGACTATAGAATAGTCTATAGTCTGGACTATAGAATAGTCTATAGTCTGGACTATAGAATAGTCTATAGTCTGGACTATAGAATAGTCTATAGTCTGGACTATAGAATAGTCTATAGTCTGGACTATAGAATAGTCTATAGTCTGGACTGTGGAATAGTCTATAGTCTGGACTGTAGAATAGTCTATAGTCTGGACTATAGAATAGTCTATAGTCTGGACTATAGAATAGTCTATAGTCTGGACTATAGAATAGCCTATAGGCTGGACTAAAGAATAGTCTGGACTATAGAATAGTCTATAGTGTGGATTATAGAATAGTCTATAGTCTGGACTATAGAATAGTCTATAGTCTTAACTATAGAATAATCTATAGTCTTAACTATAAAAACTATAAAATAGTCTATAGTCTGGACTATAGAATAGTCTATAGTCTGGACTATAGAATAGTCTATAGTCTGGACTATAGAATAGTCTATAGTCTGGACTATAGAATAGTCTATAGTCTGGACTATAGAATAGCCTATAGTCTGGACTAAAGAATAGTCTGGACTATAGAATAGTCTATAGTCTGGATTATAGAATAGTCTATAGTCTGCACTATAGAATAGTCTATAGTCTTAACTATAGAATAATCTATAGTCTCAACTATAAAAACTATAAAATAGTCTATAGTCTGGACTATAGAATAGTCTATAGTCTGGACTATAGAATAGTCTATAGTCTGGACTATAGAATAGTCTATAGTCTGGACTATAGAATAGTCTATAGTCTGGACTATAGAATAGTCTATAGTCTGGACTATAGAATAGTCTATAGTCTGGACTATAGAATAGTCTATAGTCTGGACTATAGAATAGTCTATAGTCTGGACTATAGAATAGTCTATAGTCTGGACTATAGAATAGTCTATAGTCTGGCCTATAGAATAGTCTATAGTCTGGCCTATAGAATAGTCTATAGTCTGGACTATAGAATAGTCTATAGTCTGGACTATAGAATAGTCTATAGTCTGGACTATAGAATAGTCTATAGTCTGGACTATAGAATAGTCTATAGTCTGGACTATAGAATAGTCTATAGTCTGGACTATAGAATAGTCTATAGTCTGGACTATAGAATAGTCTATAGTCTGGACTATAGAATAGTCTATAGTCTGGACTATAGAATAGTCTATAGTCTGGACTATAGAATAGTCTATAGTCTGGACTATAGAATAGTCTATAGTCTGGACTATAGAATAGTCTATAGTCTGGACTATAGAATAGTCTATAGTCTGGACTATAGAATAGTCTATAGTCTGGACTATAGAATAGTCTATAGTCTGGACTATAGAATAGTCTATAGTCTGGACTAGAATAGTCTAGTCTGGACTATAGAACAGACCTGGGATAAATGCATTAAATGTGTTAATGCATTAACAATTTTTTCTACATTAAAAAAATTAATGTTAATGCAAGTTTATTGCATTAACATTAACATGGGTACATTTAATGCATTAAATTTGCATTAACATTAAATATTTTTAAATTTAATGCACTAATTTTACATTAACATTAAATATTTGTGAAATTAATGCATTAATTTTGCATTAACATTAAATATTTTTGAATTTAATGCATTAATTTTCCATTAACATTAAATAATAAATAATAAAATTAATGCATTAATTTTCCATTAACATTAATGTATAAAAATAAGAATACAGCGCTAAAGACCTCTGTCTAACAAAATTCAAGTAAAATTGAATGTGTTAAAGTCCTTTCTAATAAGTCCTATACTCGATAATACATATTAGAAGAATAATATCACTTCCCAGATATTCCTTTTTTAGTTTATTTTGTCTGTGGAATCTTATATAAATATCATATTTAAAACACACAAGTTTGAATGGAATATAGGAGTTATTAGAAAGGACTTTAACCTATTTAATTTTAGTTGTTTAGTTAGATCGAGGTCTTTTGAGCTGTATTTTTATTTATGTTTATCAATTTTTATATATATTAATGTTAATGGAATATTAATGCATTAATTTTATTGCTTATTTAATGTTAATGTAAAATTAATGCACTAAATTCAGATATATTTAATGTTAATGCAAAATTAATGCATTAATTTGAAAAATATTTAATGTTAATGTAAAATTAATGCATTAAATTCAAAAATATTTAATGTTAATGGAAATTTAATGCATTAAATTTTAAAAATTTAATGTTAATGCAATATTTTTTACATTAAATTAATTTTTTTTTAATTTAATGTTAATGCAAAATTAATGGAAATCGCCCAGGTCTGCTATAGAATAGTCTATAGTCTGGACTATAGAATAGTCTATAGTCTGGCCTATAGAATAGTCTATAGTCTGCACTATAGAATAGTCTATAGTCTGGACTATAGAATAGTCTATAGTCTGGACTATAGAATAGTCTATAGTCTGGACTATAGAATAGTCTATAGTCTGGACTATAGAATAGTCTATAGTCTGGACTATAGAATAGTCTATAGTCTGGACTATAGAATAGTCTATAGTCTGGACTATAGAATAGTCTATAGTCTGGACTATAGAATAGTCTATAGTCTGGACTATAGAATAGTCTATAGTCTGGACTATAGAATAGTCTATAGTCTGGACTATAGAATAGTCTATAGTCTGGACTATAGAATAGTCTATAGTCTGGACTGTGGAATAGTCTATAGTCTGGACTGTAGAATAGTCTATAGTCTGGACTATAGAATAGCCTATAGTCTGGACTATAGAATAGTCTATAGTCTGGACTATAGAATAGCCTATAGTCTGGACTAAAGAATAGTCTGGACTAAAGAATAGTCTGGACTATAGAATAGTCTATAGTCTGGATTATAGAATAGTCTATAGTCTGGACTATAGAATAGTCTATAGTCAGGACTATAGAATAGTCTATAGTCAGGACTATAGAATAGTCTATAATCTGGACTATAGAATACCACTCGGAGGTAAAAAAGAAAGTTCGGCTAACAACATAAAACACCAATGTGTTTTTAAAATAATTTTTGATAAAAATACATTTTTTATTAAAAGATTTTATTTTTCATAGTTTTACATGTAAAACATTTTTGTTACAAAATTTTCATTATCATCTTATAAACATAAAAAATGTTCGTATGTATACATATATATATATATATATATATTGAAAAAGGACGGATTACAATTCAGTTATATAAGTAAGCTATAATTATATATATATATTTTATATATAAAAGGGGGAGATTATAAAACATTAAGCAAAATCTCTTGGGATGGATTTCTTTTTTGAACAAATAGTATTACATATAATGTTATTACTAATTTTATAGATTTTTACTTAAAAACTAAATTATGATTAAAAGAAGAAAAAAAATTTAAGAGAAATTAAAAATTGGAATTAAAATTTTTATTATTTGATATGATTTCTAAAATCTAAGGCATTTTTTGTAAAAAGTTTGATATTCAATATGCATAGTAAGACACTTTTGTTTAATAATAATATTTTGAGACAAATAATTGTTTAAGAATTAAAAAAAAGATAACACACTTGGTGTGTTATAATAATGAAAATCTAAGTTTGATTTTTTTTCAATTTCAATTTGATATCATTTACTTTTTTGTAAAGCTTGTCTTGGTTTAAATTTTAAGAAGTTTTCTTTTTTTTCTTTATATTGTTGGTATTTTGTTTTGTACACTTGAGATTTCTTTTTTTAAATTTAATAAACTTAAAAAATAAATTACTAAAAATTAGGAATTTAATATAAAAAAATTTTAGTTGTTTTGTTTTTTCTTTAACAAAAACATATGGACGGATTTAATTGCATTTTTTTAATATATTTCGAATTCGAGTTATTTTTTTTTTAATTTATCTTTCTTAAGGGTTTTTTTTTTCGTTTTATTACACTGCTGCTGCTGACTTTTGGTTACTTAAATAATAATACACTTCAACTACTGCTACTGGCTGATAAATAGCTCTAATACATAGACGATATAGGGAGCTAAACTCCCATTAGATGCAGCATATTGAGTACTAAATGGGTACGACTACGCATTAAATAGATGAACATACTAAACACTAACAACGATACAGACATAGAGGCACGCCAGCCCATATTGTAAATCGAACAGTATGGACACTGAGAACTACCACAGACTTCGCATATATTCAGCAGATATGTTGGCAAAGCATCAAATATTGTCTCATTAAAACGTTCTGTAATTTAAAAGAAAAGAAAATGTTTAAAAATCAAAAGTTTCGATTATTCCAATTTGTTTTGAAATTGTACAAACAAATTCCAAAAAATGAACAACATACCTGGAGCATAATAATCATAAACACGTATGGGTAAATATCTAGACATATTAGCCACGGGATACCAACGTTCTATAGTGAAATTAACACACACATCTTCTTGATCCAACTATAGAAACAAACAAAAGAACAACAAAGAAAATTATTAATAAATAACACCCGAAAATACTATTTCCCAGTTGGCCACTACTTACATAATCAAAATAGAAAACAACTTTATTATTTGTGTATTTAGCTCTACGTAGATTTCGCACACGATTACTTAAAACATATGAATCTAATTTTTGTTGCTGAATCCAGTAGCCAGTGGGTATGGTAACATCTAATACAGCCATGCCAGAACGTTCAGATTCCTGATGATTTATCCAGCTGAAAACAAAAGAAATTATTCAATAACAATTGTTTATTAAAAATTCAACAAACTTACTGTTGACATGCTACGTAAGAGATGTGAGACTGATTTCTGCCATGGAAATTGCCTTTAGCGATTAGGTTAAATGCCGGCACTGGAGGTTTAGTTTGGAATTTTTCGATGTCAACATTGTATTGTACATGCATTTGTAAAATGGCGTAACCAGCACCCTTGGCTTGGACTTTTACTGTACCCCAGGCATCAGGAATCTAAAAAGTATAAAAATATTAAAAAAATTTGAAAATTTTGCTGAAAACATAAGATAGTGAAAATTTGGTGAAAACATAATTTTTAGTGAAATTTTGGTGAAAATCTAGTTTTTAGTGAAAAATTGGTAAAAACCTAATTTTTTAGTAAAAACCTTGTGAAAATAGAATAGTCTATACTCAGGACTATAGAATAGTCTATACTCAGGACTATAGAACAGTCTATACTCAGTCTGGACTATAGAACAGTCTATAGTCTGGACTATAGAACAGTCTATAGTCTGGACTATAGAACAGTCTATAGTCTGGACTATAGAACAGTCTATAGTCTGGACTATAGAACAGTCTATAGTCTGGACTATAGAACAGTCTATAGTCTGGACTATAGAACAGTCTATAGTCTGGACTATAGAACAGTCTATAGTCTGGACTATAGAACAGTCTATAGTCTGGACTATAGAACAGTCTATAGTCTGGACTATAGAACAGTCTATAGTCTGGACTATAGAACAGTCTATAGTCTGGACTATAGAACAGTCTATAGTCTGGACTATAGAACAGTCTATAGTCTGGACTATAGAACAGTCTATAGTCTGGACTATAGAACAGTCTATAGTCTGGACTATAGAACAGTCTATAGTCTGGACTATAGAACAGTCTATAGTCTGGACTATAGAACAGTCTATAGTCTGGACTATAGAACAGTCTATAGTCTGGACTATAGAACAGTCTATTCTATAGTCTGGACTATAGAACAGTCTATAGTCTGGACTATAGAACAGTCTATAGTCTGGACTATAGAACAGTCTATAGTCTGGACTATAGAACAGTCTATAGTCTGGACTATAGAACAGTCTATAGTCTGGACTATAGAACAGTCTATAGTCTGGACTATAGAACAGTCTATAGTCTGGACTATAGAACAGTCTATAGTCTGGACTATAGAACAGTCTATAGTCTGGACTATAGAACAGTCTATAGTCTGGACTATAGAACAGTCTATAGTCTGGACTATAGAACAGTCTATAGTCTGGACTATAGAACAGTCTATAGTCTGGACTATAGAACAGTCTATAGTCTGGACTATAGAACAGTCTATAGTCTGGACTATAGAACAGTCTATAGTCTGGACTATAGAACAGTCTATAGTCTGGACTATAGAACAGTCTAGTCTATAGTCTGGACTATAGAACAGTCTATAGTATGGACTATAGAATAGTCTATAGTATGGACTATAGAATAGTCTATAGTCTGGACTATAGAATAGTCTATAGTCTGGACTATAGTCTATAGTCTGGACTAGAATAGTCTAAAGTCTGGATTATAGAATAGTCTATAGTATGGACTATAGAATAGTCTATAGTTTGGACTATAGAATAGTCTATAGTTTGGACTATAGAATAGTATATAGTCTGGACTATAGAATAGTCTATAGTCTGCAGTTTGGAAGGGAATCGAATAATATTAAACTGAAAATTAAAACGAAACATTCACAACTTACATCAATATATTGCAATTGCGCCAAATTAGTGTCATCTATATGCAAAGTATGCGGTTTACCGCCCTGAGACGAGGCCTCAATTTCCACCGTTAACGAAGAAACTTCTCGTATACGGGAATGTACCGTGTACTCGACTAAAGCTCTTAAGGCAGCACTAGTATCCTGTGTCGATGCCCAACCACCATCATTCAAACGTTGAGCATTTAACCAACGTGCTATAGGATCTACCGAAAATTCACGACGTGATACATAAACCATTAAAGCATAAGCGGTGGTTTCAATATTCACAGAATCATATTCATACGGCAAGCGAGGTAGAGAGAACCATTTTTGATTTTCTAATTTTTTCGGCGGCGGCGGTAGTTCTTTATTACCCCAATACATATAGTCGCCTACTATTCGAGCATGCGTGCGTAGAATACTGAAGACATGTTCAGCCATGGGAGATTTACTTAGTAGTAAAGCATAGGCAGTGATGGCCACATCGTAAGGTTCCGGAGTATCTTGCAGAAATTGCATATTACGTTCTATCCATGTTATGGCGCGTTGTTGAGCTAAGGCCACACGTGCTCCTAAGGAACCGGATAGATCTTTGACTATGGCCAATGATATGAGTACATGCGAAGTTAGGGTGACATTACGATTTTGTAGTGTATGATTGGCAAAATTGGTTCTATTCATTTTACGATCTGGCAACCAGGTAACCTCATAGAAACCTCCTTCGGGTGTTTGATGTTGCAGCAGCCAGCGTATGTTCTTTTCAATAATGGTGGGGTCAATATAAATGAAATTTTCCCATTCATAGAAAGAGGCCTCTTGGAAAATGCGTACACAATATGCGGTTAACCACACAGAAGAAGCGGAATTATTCCAATCAGAACGGAACAGGGAGAAAGAACCATCTTGTTTCATAAAACTGAGTTGTCGTTGATAGCCAATGTTCATGTGATAGAAGGCCTGTTTTTCCAAAGTCTTATTACGCTGATTAATCATGCGCATATAGAGTAAAGTGTACATATTGGCAGCAAAGGAGAAGGCATTTTGTTCAGCCGATTCCATGGGCAAGTACAGCAAAGAGGTGGCATTTACCGGCATGGTGGGGAATATAGGTCCCACCACATCACCCACTACCGAAATACGAGCCTTGTTAGAGCCATAAACAAAGTAACGATCCACTTGATATGGAATTTCTGGCGTCTGGGTGATGTTGACATGCATATATTCAAAAACATAAGCACGATTGGAGAGATCCAATAGTATAGATTGATGACGATATTGAGGTAAGCCATCAGATTCAACATGTAAACGTCTGGTTATGGTATCGGTACCCAAAAGAGTGGCCACATGTAGCGTAACATCAATATCTCCTAAACGTTGGGGTACTACCGGCACATAGACCACAGTAGTGCCTTGAGCATCTAAATATATAAAGAATTGTTGTTCTCCAAAGGAAGTGCGTGGATTATAGGATCTAACTATGCCATTTTCTTCTACATGAACAAATTTATAATCCGGACTACCATGTAAGACCACAGTAGCTTCAATAGGTGTAGTCATATAATTGAAAACGGTCACCCTTATACCAACTTGTTCGCCTTGTCGGCATTCAGTGGGCATTTCAACATTTATAAAGAACGGTTGCACTCCCACATATTCAATGGCTTTGTTAAGCATGCCAAAACCTTTGGAAGGACTAACACTAAAGGCGCTAACCATCCAGTAGGCTGGTCTATCTGGTACCTCCACATTAAACATGTAACGACCATGGGGGCCAATATTAACATCACGCCATAACCAAACATGTTCATAATGTCTTAAAACACGATTGAAACGGTATTTGCGGTAATTCTCCAACTCCGTATCATTGCGCACACGACAGCCAATTTCATCGGTACCATCATCACAATCGAACAGACCATCACATTTCTTATCCAAACGATAACATCTACCGGACAAACACTCGCCATAGCCCAAGGTAGCATTACAATTATCCGAACGCCTGGGTACATAGCCATCTGTAAAGACCACCAAACCACTGTATTCAAATGTGCGATTGGCGTCAATACCAAAAGAAGAAGCGGGGAAATAAACCAAATCATCAGGATTACCAGCATGAGAATACCAGATATGTTTGTAGGTGCCATTGGTTTGTTCATCAAAAGAAGACATTTTGGTAATAATTTTGGCATAAGTCAATTCATTGCCGGCCTGCATGGTATAGAAAGCTGAATCTATACCAGAGAGACCCACATACGAACCAGGTTCACCAAAAATAGCCACCTCTACCTTTTCACCCGTCCTAGCTTTACGGTTATTGATATAAACAGTGAAATTATTACGTGATATACCATTAACGGGGAAGGTTAAAGAATCCGCCACAATTTGACCTTGTTGGGTAATTTTCCATACCACAATAGTGGCCACTGGAGCCATTTCAGCACTCAAGACCACAGCTATAGTTTTAATACCTTCCGTAATAGTTTCACGATCATTCATCAATATAACACCCTTGGACATAATTAAATAATGGAATTCTTCAAGGAAAAAGTTGGTACGTATGTGGAATATAATATATTCTCCCACCACTGGCTTCTCTGTGCTGGTGGTTACTTTAATATGTTGATTGCGTGGTGAATAATGAGCAACTAATAGCAATTCTGTTTGAGCCCGTTCTCCTCGAGGATCTACGAATTGAGCCTGTAAACGCATTTGTGAGACCCCATTAAGAAAGTCTCTAGATTGAGCACGATCATCCAGCTGCAAATCATGTCTTAAATCAATTTTAACTTCCCATATACCAGGAGATAAAGGCATCATATTTAAACGTTTCATAGGCCAATCACGTCGACCACCAGATTTACTTTCCACAAAACCATTTACTTCCATTATACCTTGTTTAAGCAAATGTTCATCAATAGGAGAACCATCATGATACTCCACCGCCAGGTAAGTGGTAAAAGGCATAGTGGGCTTAAACACTTGAGGAGAATCTCCCAAGAAATTAACCTTAATGCTAGAGTTGTATATTCTAGCTATGGCATATCCCGATATTACTTCATCGTAGAATTTCTCTCCCACTGTGGCCGTAATCAATACTTCCATATTAGCCAAATTTTGCACCAATTGTTCCATTTCTCTAATGGGCCATTTGAAATCAAAAGTGCCATTAAAATATCTTAAATAGGGTAAGGTCTTCTTATATTCTCCCGACCAGGGATCATAAGTTTCGGCAACATCGGGTTTCTGCACCCAGAATGGCCATTCTTCATCGAATTGATAGTGTCTTTCGACCACAAATTGATTGGTATTATATATTTGATCCTGTTGCAATTGGGGCTGTTGTGATGGATCTGGATTCAATTGGTTATTATAATTGGGATTATAATTAACACCATAACGTCTCTGTTGTTCATAAATGGCGGCCAATTCTGAAGGTGATCTTCCCAAGCGGAATTTCTCATTGAGAGCTTGATTGCTAAAGTAGCCGATGGGACGTATGGTAGCTTTTAGCGTCAGATTACCCTTGACTGGAGCACCGCTAGTAAAGTTTGCCATTACACGACCATAAATGAAAGGATCTGTATTAAAGAAGTATGCGGGCATTGTAACATTGACTTCGAAACGTGTCTGGTAATATTCTTCTACAGAGAAATGACTTTCTTCCTGTTGTCCTTGGGCTATAACACGTATGGTCCATTCACCAAATGTAGGTTGATCGGAAAGTTTGTATTCTAGGGATACAGAGCCTAAATTGGATTGTCTGTAAGTGGAAGAGTATGAGAGTTGTTGGTAAAAAGAAAAGCAGAGTAAGTAAATGCGAAATTTTTTCTATCGATCGGAATATTCTTTAGTTTTGTTTCAAAATGAGTCCTCCAATCCAATTTGTCTTTATTGTCACAACTGATTTCTTTTAATAACTTTTACAAACTTACCTTGACAGCCAACGTCTAACAATATGACGACTAGGATCCAGCATATAAACATCGATAGCATTATCGAATCCTTTTAGCTCTGTAGTAATAGGTATGGTACGAAAACGTACAGTTTCACCTTGCATATACAAAGGTTTATCGGTTTGTATGAAAATGGACATGGAACGTTGTGAGAAATCCAAACGTGTTTCGTTGAGAAAAGCCAAACCACCAAAAACATTCTGATAGAAACCCTCGACACGTAACTTATACTCACCACCAGTACTGGTGGGAGGAATACGCATGAGAAGAGTTTCCGGCACACCCTCCTTAACATCCTTCGAATCACCACTAATCTGTACACCATCACAAGAGATACTAGCATGTACAGTGGTACGGTATTGGGACTGGAGAATATTAACTGCCACCTGGTATATCAAACCGGGACGTACCATACGTGAAGCCACTATAAAATAAGTAGGTTCTTTCGAATGATAATATTCCAAAAATTGTGTCTTAACATTGTAGGTGGTTTTGCCGCGTGACAAAGAGGGTTCATCATCACCATACGAACCGCCAGCACCGGGACGTTTGCCAAAATCTTGATTTAGATCATTGAAATTGTTGTCCGTACGATAACGTGTACGATCATTGTTATCCAAATTGTTTAAGTTGATATTTTGATTATAGGGATCATTGCTGTTGGCATTAAATTGGTCATAATTCGAGGTGGGTGTTGAATATTGATTCTGTTGATAGAAATCCTGTTGAGCTGTTATCAGGGGTAAAACAATACACAGCACTTGGTATAACAGCATCAGTTTAAGGCACCGATGGCGTTGTTTAGTCATTTTGATTGTTGATTTTTAAAAAATCTCTGGAAATAAAAATAAATAAATATGAAATAATTAACAAAATTTAATTATCTTTTTAGTTGATAGAAATATATATTAAGTGTTGTTTTTTTTTTTTGTCTTAAATACCCGCTCTAGAATCTGTAACACTCTAAAGTATTAGAACAAATGAATTCATTCACATAATCAACAGTTCAGAGTTTTTTATTTTCTATATTTTTAAAGTTTAAATATGGGGCTTTCCATTACAAAGTTTAACAGAATATTTTGTTAAGAAACGAAGTCTTCACAAATACTTCTATAATCATTAATTTTTCAATAGAGATATTTTAAGAATTTAAAATGACGTTATGAAATCAACA
>NW_023994260.1:87500-187500 GCF_015586225.1 Lucilia sericata
GAATACTTTATTAAAGTGTTTAGATTATCTGAAGAGGGTGATAAAAGTTAATTCATTGATAATTTTTTATGTTGGGGGATTCTTATCGTTAGCACAAATTGAAATTAAAAGTGTTTAATTTTTGTAAAGGGGTCATATTAAGAAAGAGTTTCTATTTAAGTGTTTTCAATGGTTATTATTAGAAAAAATATATTATAGACAATATTCAATCAATTAGTGAAAAAATATATAATTAAATTAACTTTTTAATAAATTGAGTTTAATGTAAACATTTCTTTAGTTTTAGAATTATATAGATTTAATGGATTTAGTTAATAAGTTAAGAACCCTTTACGACATTTAAATATAGAAGTTTACTTTCATCTACTTCCGAAATTTTATTATAAAAAATATATTTTTTTCTAATTTTTAATTAAAGGGGCCATTATTTGTGTATTCCGGCAACTGTATGTATATTAAAATATGTATAGGGCAACTAATATTCTGACAGTTACAAAAAAAAAAGGAGATTATGCCAAAGTATTAACTGCACTTGACCGCCAGCCGGTCGCTCGGTAGAGAAACCAAAAATAATAACAGCAAACTCAAACAAACCAAAATAAAAAATACATTTATTAACGCCAGTTGGAACAAATGAAAATAAGTAACATATCCATACATTAAAGTGCAGCGAAGCAAATACAATTGAATGCACGAGTCTAAAGTCAAACCAGAACACTACTTTAGAGATAAAAGGTGGTGTATGTAAAGAAATGGCTACCAAGGGGTTTAGTTGTAAGTACAAAATAGGCGGTCGAAAAAAATGAACACTTAAATAATGGTGGCATATGTAAGGAAAACGTGTAATAGGTAATATGAAACTAAATGCTAAAACCGAACTGATCAAATGAACATACAATAGATATACAAAGTAATTATGTATGCAATTTTATTTTGCAAATTATGAAGTGAAAAAAGAGTATAACAAAATTTGAGTTTAATATATAACTGTTAAACACCCTAAAACTAAAATAAGGGACCACCTTTCTTTTATTATAATGTTTTGCCAGTTAATGGTTTATTAGTTTATTAGGGTCCTATTTAAATGAGTTGTATACATATTTCTATGAATATGTTAAACCACATAAACTTAAAAGCATTTAATCTGTCAATCAAGATAGAAATGGGATAATTCGTAGATATATTCAACGTGACTAATTATCCTATAGTTTACGGTTGAGTTGCAATTAAGGTTATATTAAGTCGACTTTTGGAGGTTGGTAAGTTCCTTCTAAGTAGCAATAAAGACATTTTGTTTTGAGGACTATACATTTTGTTTTGAGGACTAATAGTTTACAGTCTAGACTATTTAACAGTCTATAGTATGAAATATAGAATAATCTAGTCTGGGCTATAGAATAGCCTAGAGTCTAAACTATAGAAAAGAGTACAGTCTGTGCTATATAATAGCTTTTAGTGTGTACTATAGAATAGTCTATAGAATAGTCCATAGTGTAAACTATAGAATAGGTTATAGTCTAGTCTACAGTCTGGACTATAGAATATTCGATGTCTTCACTATAGAATAGTCTATAATCTAGACTACAGAAAAGAGTCTGGAATATAAAATAGTCTACAGTCTGAAATATAGATTAGTCTACAGTTTAACTATAGAATAGTCTCTAGTATTAAATACGGAATAGTCTACTGTCTGTGCTGTACAATAGCCTATAGTGGAATATTGAATAGTCTACAGTTTGGGCTTTAGAATAGTCTACAGTCTATGCTATACAATAGGATATAGTGTGCACTATAGAGGAGTCTACAGTCTGGATTATAGAATAGTTTTTAGTCTTAACCATAGTATAGTCTATAGTTTGGACTGTAAAATAGTCTAAAGTCTGGACTATAATTATCTATAGTCTGGACAATAGAAAAATCTATAGTCTAGACTATAGAATAGTCTACAGTCTATGCTATACAATAGGATATAGTGTGCACTATAGAGGAGTCTACAGTCTGGATTATAGAATAGTTTTTAGTCTTAACCATAGTATAGTCTATAGTTTGGACTGTAAAATAGTCTAAAGTCTGGACTATAGAATTATCTATAGTCTGGACAATAGAAAAATCTATAGTCTGGACTATAGAAAAGTCTATAGTCTGGACTATAAAATGGTCTATAGTCTGCACTATTGTTAGTCTATCGTCTGGACTGGACACTATAGAATAGTTTATAGTCTGGACTATAGAAAAGTCTATAATCATAACTGGTGTAGGGGTATCATACATTGTCCAAAATGACCAACTACACTTTCTTTTTACTTAACTTACGGCAACACTGTTCAAGTACGACTTTTGAAAAAAAAAAACACAGGCAAAGGGGAGAACAACTGTCGTACAGAAGCCAAATTGTGTGATTCATAATAATTGATGTTAATTAGCGAAGAAACAAATTTGTAATGAAAACGAGAAGGAATGCCACTTGGCAGCACATACTATAAAAAACGATGTCTGGGTTAAAAGGTTAATATTGATTACAAGCAGCTTGTAATACGAAACCGTATAACAGTTTACAATTTGGGAATATAACAAAAAAACAAAAATTTTAAAACAAAATAAAACACTTACACTTGGTAACCCTAAATTAAAGTAAAACACAAACAAATTTGTTTTTGGTTTCACGGAAAAAACACTTGTTTTTACAAAGAATTTATGTAAAAAACGTTATTTTTTATTAATATAGATGTATTAATATTTAATAATTCATTTAGTTTTAAAATTTATTAATTATTTTATATATTATTTTAATTTGGTCAACGCCCATGTGTGTGACTCTTTAACAATTCTTTCAACAAAATCAAAAAAACACTCACATCAAATAGGAAAAAACAAACAAAAACAACAACACATCACTTTACTATGAAAACAATACGAAAGCAAAGGTATGTTTTTCGTTGTTGTTGTTGTAGTAGCTCCCTCAACATCACAACAACCACTTAGCGTGTCATTTCGTATTTTTTTCTTCTTCACAAATTCCGTTTGAAATTCATTCATGTTTTTAACTTCACTTCATTTTATTCTTACCTTTTTCACTTGTTTTCCACTTAAACTTATTCACATACACTTGATGAACATTATTGTTTTGTTTTAAATTAGAAAATAATAAGTTTTATTAAGTAAAAACTAAAAAATAAACACAAAATAAGTATTTTTGGCTTAAAACAAAAGCAGCAGTAATAGAAAAGTCAACTGAACTGAAAAAAAATGCCAAGCCCACCATAGACCTGCGCCGACAAACATTAACGGCGTCAACGGCTGACACTAAAATTGTCGGCGGCGGCTTAAAATCGACTATAAGCCGGCTAAGTTTTTCAATTACGTTTAAGGTAGGATTACCCAACCGCAACGTACTGTAACCGTAAGAAAACGTGTCAGCTGATCGTTTTTGATTAAGGAAAAGCAATGAAAATGCTTACCGAAATGTAGCCGTAACGTTTCAACCTGTATAAAATAGAATTTTATAACGTTGTTACGTGACATTTTTAGAACAGTGATGGCACTTTTGTATGTAGAATAGAACTGTGGCACAAATTCCCTTTTTTCTTACTTTTTTTTAATTGTATGTACAAATTTGAATTTTTATATTATTATGCATAAATTTAATAAAATTGTTTAGCTTTTAAATTTTTAGGTTGCATATGTGATGTTAGTAATGTGTATACATAAAATTTTATAGAAAATACATTAATAACATATTAAACTCTAAGAAATCATAGTTAGACTGTTCAAAAAACCTTCTAATTATAGAAGCAGGCGTAAGTCAAACGTTCTAATTCAGTTAATTCCGAGAAAAAAATATACATGATTAAAATATTTCTCCTGGAGTTAGAGGTCTTCAAAATGTTGATATATAATTGATTATATCTTGACATAAATTATTAACCCATTGAGAGCCAGGGTGAAATGTTGATATTGACTTTTTTACAAAAGCGCCGTTATCTCAAAAATATATCGATGTAACGGTACTTCATATTACATAAAATTTTGTAGACAACAATTTGGGCTTTCATATGATATATGTTTTAGAGCCCTATCTCATTAAATGCAGGCATGGTGTGAGTTTAAAAATGCATATTTTTAAAATCATTGATTTGTATTAAATGCAATTGATATAGCTCGAAACTGTTGATGTTAATAATGTATTTGTGTTAAGATTTAGTTAACACCCTTTTTGTAAAACCTTGTATTGAATTTTGTATTTGAGAAATGTTTTGTATTTATATTCATTCGAAAATAAACTTTTACAATAAAAGGTTATGAGCCCAGGAAGCTCTTGAATAATAATTAAAAAAAAAATAAAATATTTTTCTGAAGTGAAAAATTTCTTTTTAAGTCAAGAAAAGAAAATTTTTTCAAGACAAGAAGAAAATACAAAATCAAATATGGATTTTAGCAAGAACATCAAGATACTTAAAGGTGAAACTGAATGGCCAATGTGGAAAAGAAAGATAAGAGATCTTTTAGATTACCATGAAGGAACATTGGATGTAATTGATAGGAAATTACATAAGCCAACTCCTCTAGAATCAACAGCCACAGCGGAAGAAAAGAAATTATATCAAGAACAAAGCGGTTTGTACAGAAAAGCCAACAGTTATGCAAAATCAGTGTTGTGTAGTTCAATAAGTGATGAAATTTACCAAAAAGTTATGGATAAAGAAAGTGCTGCAGATGTGTGGGATGCTCTTAAAAATCTTTTCGAAGCAACAGCAAAAGATCAATTGTTCAAGGTATGTGCAGAATTTTTCTCTTTCGTTTGGGATGACAATCAAGATGTCACAATGCATATTGCCAAATTAAAAGGATTATGGTTAGAATTCAACAATGGACTAAAAGAAAAGAATTTAAACGAATTACCAGATTTATTGCTAGTGGGTAAGGTTTTGCACATACTACCATCAAAATTCGACACGTTCAAATCAAGTTGGATGATGTTAAGCAAAAATGAAGAGAAAACATTTGAAGAGCTATGTATGCAAATAACTATGTATCAAAGGAACTTTGGAAAAGGCAATACTACCTCAACTGAAGAAGCACTAATAGCAAAAACGAAATTTAAGAAATTTGAAAATTCTAACAAATTTAACAAGAAAAATAGTGATGTTTGCAACTACTGTAAGAAGAAAGGACATTGGGTACGTGATTGTCGCAAGTGGGCAGCAGATGGTAAGCCTAATAAAGAAGCAAATGAAGCCAAAGCTGTGAGTCAAAAGTGTTTGCCTGTTTTTTGTGAGGAAGCAAATGTGGTGCAAGATGCCGATACCACATGTTGGTGGATTGACAATGGAGCAACACGCCATATAACTAATAGTAAAGACAATTTTAAGGATTTTAAGTCATTTTCAAGTCCAAATTTTATAAGAGCGGCAGGTAAAGAAGTTCTACAAGCTATTGGTAAAGGTACAATAGAAATTGAATCAAAAGTCAAGAACAAAACAGAGAGGCTGTGTTTAACAGACGTTTGGTATGTACCTAATATCACAAGGAATTTATTCTCAGTGCTATCAGCTCAGGATAAACAACCAAATAGCAGATTTATATCGACAGCAACCAATTGTAAACTATTTGTTGATGATGAAATAGTTTTATGTGGGTCAAGATCAGTAGGTGGTACACTTTATAAAGCTAATATAAAAGCGATAAAGCAGTATGGTATGGAAGAAGTTAATGAAGTTCAAGATTCCGATTTACTTCAACTTTATCATGAAAGATGGGGTCACCAAGACAAACGACACATACAGAAGATGCTTAAATTAGAAATGGGAATTAGTATTAAAGATGATAAAACTGTTTGTGAGCCGTGTATATATGGAAAAGCTCATCGGTTGCCGTTTGGTCATAGAAATAAAGCTACTAGTCCCGGTGAACTCGTGACAGCTGATGTCTGTGGACCATTTAGTGAGTCGTTTTCTAAAAAGAAGTACCTGGTGATTTTTAAAGATTCGTATACGAAGTATCGTTTTGGATTTGTTGTAAAACAAAAGTCTGAAGTTAAAGACTGCTTAGAAGAAGTTCTGATGTTAGCAAATAATCGTGGTCATCATATAAAAGAATTATTAAGCGACAATGGTGGTGAGTTTGACAACCATGAAATAAAGTCAATTCTAAAGAAGAATGGTGTCATGCAAAGACTAACAGCTCCCTATACACCACAACAGAATTGCGCTAGTGAAAGAGAAAATCGTACAGTTGTTGAGATGGCTCTTACATTCAAATATTCCAATGCAGAAGCAAAGTTTCCGGATGCTATATG
The DNA here is from genome assembly GCF_015586225.1 of Lucilia sericata. Lineage (NCBI taxonomy): Eukaryota > Metazoa > Arthropoda > Insecta > Diptera > Calliphoridae > Lucilia > Lucilia sericata. The sequence continues at coordinate 93,796 of NW_023994260.1, forward strand.
GGCTGAATTAGTAAGAACATCAATATATGTACTAAACAGAACTGGCAAGTCATCAGTAGAAAATAAAAGTCCTTATGAGTTATGGATGGGAAAGAAACCTAGAGTGCATCATTTAAGAATCATATCATGCGAATGTTATGTTCATATACCTAAACAAAAGAGAAAGAAGATGGATGCTAAAGCTACAAAAGGATTTCTCATTGGTTATGACGATGATGAGCGTTATCGGGTTTACATCAAAGAGAAACAAGAAGTTATACTTTCCAGAGATGTCAAATTTATTGAGAAAATTAAAACATGCGTATCTGATGATCAAAATACTAAAGAAGATAACAACAAAAATTTAGATACTGAAGAAAATAATGAAGTTAAGTTTAAGTTTGAAGAATACAGAAGTCAAAATGCAGATAATAAAGACAATGAAGATCATGAATTAGATGAAGATCAACATGAATTAGATGAATATCAACAAAATGAAGAATTAATAGAAGAAGAACAACATAGTGATGAAGAACTTTATGATGATGCTTTAGAGGATGATTTAGATGAAATTGTTATATCAGATGATGATGTTCAAGAAGTTATTCCTGATAGAAGATTGAGAGGAAAACGTACGAGAGATGCTGACTATGATGACAATTCTGATTTAATATTATCAAAACGATTAAGAGATCGTACTTTGATATCAAATCCTAAATATGATGATTTTGTTATGGAAATCCAAGATTTTATAAATAAAATTGAAACTCCTATGAACTATAAAGAAGCTATAAATGCCAAAGAAAGCAAACAATGGATCAAAGCTATGGATTCTGAAATTAATTCCCTAAAAGAAAACAACACATGGGAATTAGCAGATCTTCCAAAAGGTGCAAAAGCTTTACCGTCAAGATGGGTGTTCCGAGTAAAGATGAATCCAGATGGTACCATAGAGAAGTTTAAAGCCAGATTAGTTATAAAAGGATTTACACAGAGAGAAGGTATAGATTACAAAGAAACGTTTAGCCCAGTAGCAAGATTAGCAACAATACGTGTAGTATTGAGTATAGCAGCTAGTAATAATATGCATCTATTTCAATTTGATGTCGCAACAGCTTTTCTTTATGGAGAATTAGAAGAAGAAATATTTATGAAACAACCTGAGGGCTATAGCGATGGTACAAAACGAGTGTGTAAATTAAAAAGAAGTTTATATGGTTTAAAACAAGCTCCTCGTTGCTGGAACAAGAGATTAGTGAAATATTTATTAAAAATTGGATTTAACGTTTGTGAAGCTGATCCGTGTCTATTCACAAGAATAAAAAATGGAAAGAAACTTATTTTAGTATTATATGTAGATGACGGTTTGGTTGCAGGAACAGACGAAATTGAAGTTCAAAATTTATTACAAGAGTTACGAGCTGAATTTAAAATTACATCTAAAGAAGCTAATTATTTTTTGGGTTTGGAGATAAAGAAAGAAAATGGTGCAATACGAATATCTCAAACAGCTTATGTTAAGAAAATACTTGAGAGGTTCAATTTTGATGAATGCAGACCAGTATCAACTCCAATGACCAAAATAGTAGAAGATTCCGAAACAGGGAAAGCTGAAGACTTATCTAAATTTCCCTATCGACAAGCAGTGGGAGGAATTATGTATTTAATGCTTGGTACAAGACCAGATCTTGCATACAGTATTGGATACTTGTCTAGAACTTTAGATAATCCTTCAAAAGAAGATATTGTTAGAGTAAAAAGAGTATTTAGATATATTGCTGGTACAAAAGAATATGGTATTACTTATACGGCTGACAATAACTTAAAGTTCGAATGCTACAGTGATGCTGACTTTGGAGGCTGCTTAAAGACTGGTAGATCGACATCAGGAATAATAATAAAATACGCTGGTGCTGTAATTTCATGGATGAGTCAAAGACAACCGATAGTATTATATGGTTAAAAAGACTCTATTCCGAGTTAATTGGATACAAAGACGTTCCAGTATTGCAAGTGGACAATAACGCTGCAATAAGATTAGCTCAGAATCCAGAGTTTCATCGTCGCACTAAACACATAGCGTTGAAACATTTTTTCATTCGCGAAAAGGTATCCGAAAATGAAATTTGTGTTACAAGAATATCAACTGAAGACCAACTAGCTGATTTGATGACGAAACCACTACAAGCAACAAGGTTGAAATATTTAATAAGCAATTTGGGACTTTCAAATGTTAACAAATTATCTTAACAAGGGAAAGTGTTGATGTTAATAATGTATTTGTGTTAAGATTTAGTTAACACCCTTTTTGTAAAACCTTGTATTGAATTTTGTATTTGAGAAATGTTTTGTATTTATATTCATTCGAAAATAAACTTTTACAATAAAAGAAACTACTTATCCGATATGCTCGTTATACATACATACATGCATGCATACATTCATTCATTGATTCATTCATTCAATTTTACAAGTGCAATTAAAGGTAACTTTAAAATTTTCAATACTTTCTAAAAAAAGTTAAAAATAATTTTAAAAAATCGCGCGATTGAGATAGGCCTCTCAATCATATATCACATGGAAGCCCAACATGTTGTCTACAAAATTTGATGTGATATGAAGAACCGTTATATCGATATATTTTTGAGATAACTATGCTTTTGTAAAAAAGTCAATATCAGAAAACATAAAATTTGACTTTTGGTCTCAATGGGTTAAAGATATATGTAATATTCTATATCGATCGATAGATATTTCTGAGACCTTTCTATTGATACCCATGTTGACAATATATAATAATTAGTAGCCGAGACATATTCAATTATATATCACAACTTTGAAAGCCTATAACTCCTGCACCTGAATAGAGAAGATAAATATTTTTCCACTTTTATACTCAGAGGAAGAAGTGCTATCATATGGTGTATTCAACAGGAATAGAACGCTTGATGAGTTAAACGTTTTTACTTATATATATATATATATATATATATATATATATATATATATATATATATATATATATATATATATATATATATATATTTTAATTTTGGTACCTTTTCTACTTAAACATTTTAAAGAAAGTGCCTCTCAATAACCATCACTGTTTCGAACAGCTGATTGAATATTTATTGTACTTTATTTTTGTTTTTTATAAATGTTGAATTTTTTTTTAAATACATAAAATATTCTTAAGAAAATAACAAAATAAGCAAATTATTGCGAATTAATTTAACATTTATATTAAAAAACGTCTGAAAACTTCATTTATTTTGTGTTTATTTTCAAAACAAGTGTTACGTTTTTAAATGTTCTATAATTGAACAAACGTGCTAACAGTACGGTACGTTACAGTACGTGGACAGCAACGTTCGGGTAATTCTACCTTTAGTTTTTAAATTTTCAACGATTTTAAATAAAATGGAATCCGAGAAAAATCTGGATTTTCGATCAGTGTAGCAAATTTTTGTATTGGTGAATACTATTTTATGCATTTATCTCGTTATATAACTCATTTTCACGAGATTTATTTTTAAACTCACGAAAACTATTTTGATTTCAACTCTTCATTTTTATACCGTTCACTTTCGTGCGAAGGGTATTGAATAAGTTTGTCATTCCGTTTGTAATTTCTATAATATAATCTTTCGAGCCTATATATATACTTTATATATTCTGGATCTTTATAAATAGCGGAGACGATTAAGCCATGTCCGTCTGTATGTCTGTTCGTCTGTGTGTTGAAATAAATTTTCTGAAAACTCCAAATCTTCAATAATTCGGTCAGACATGCTTTCTAGAAGTTTCCTATTTCAGCAAAATCCGTTTATAAACAACGGAGATATGTATGAGCAGAAAACCGAGAATTTGTTTGCATGCTTATGCAAGAAAACAACAACATGCTGCTTAAAGGTGGTTAGTGCAGAACATCAAGTGATCGGAAGGAATACCTAGAGATAAACACTTTTTTTCGTTTATAAATGATTCATATAGTATGACAACTCTAATGGATCTAAAGTCGACATAAAGCCCACAATGGTTAGTACCGGATCCAAGCATTGCAATAAAATAGCAAACACCAATATTTTGCCCAAATAACATCTATGTAAGAGGACAGCCTAGCCAGCATCCTCTAGGTCCGTGAAGACATTCACTACAGTGCGATAAATTTGTATAAAAGGCGGCTTAACAATTGTTTCTTGTAAATATTCGACCACCATAGTGTTTGGAGGCAACAAGAGCTTGGCTGAAAGGCACACCAAACGATCTAAACATTTTTGAGTATTAAACGAAAACAAGCGCCACCTGGAAAAACATTTTCATCATAGTTATATTACCATTGTGGCCTCCGGTAGGTTAGTAGTTAGTAGGGATGCCAAGCGGGACTGGCTTTTACAAATCCCGGGATTCAAGATTTTGAAAATTGCAATCCCGGGATATTTCGTGATTCCCGGATTTTTCGTTATCCTGGGATAACATAAATTTTATTATTTTATACATGAAAATCTTAAATCTTCATGTTTGTGAAAAAAATTGTGCCGAAATAAAATAAATATTCCGGTATGTGATGGAATTCGAACGATTTGAAAAGGTATGATGAATTTCGATCGAGGAATGGTTTATTTTTTTCTTGCAAAATACTACGCAGACAACAAAATACTTTCCATTTAAGAGAATCAATTAAAAAAAATATGATAATTTTTAGGAAAAGCCGCAGAAATTAATGCCCCTATTATGGTTTACAACTCAACTCAGTTGAGTTGAAATTGAAACAACTCAACTTTAGAACAACTCAACTTATATTTGGTATTATGAATTACAACCAATATCAGTTGTAATTGTGTTGATGTTGCCAACCTAAAAAGTGCTTTTTTGTCATAAAATTAAGTGAAAAGTTTATGAATTTCTGTTTTTCGTAAATGACAAATGTATTGAACATCTTTTTATTGTAAATTCGCTTGAAATCAGTGATTAATGAAATTTAAAAAAAATGTTTAAAAAAAAACTTTACTTTGTTTTATATTAAAAATTTATTCTAAACATTTGAGTTGTAATTTGTTACAACTGCTTTTGATAAGTTGTAATTTTTTTCAAAAAAGTTGTAATAAATTTCAACTTTAAATTTTAAGTTGTTATCGATAATACCAAAGAGCAAAATTTCAACTAAAGAAGAGTTGAGTTGTAAACCATAATAGGGGCATAAATATTACACAATTTTTGTATTATTTTTGTAGATTCAAATCGATTGTATTTTAAAAATGAATTTCATCAAAAAGCTGGTTGAAATGTGTTGATGTTAATACTGGGATCAAATTGATTTTCGTAGGTCCTTTTAGGATTTCTTGTGTTAATTTTGGTCCAAATTTGAGTCACTATAGACAAATAATGTGTATATTTTTTGAAAAAATAAATTTCGTGATATTCTAATAACGAAAAAATGCCGGGATTTATTTTCCAAATTGGCTTCCCTAGTTACGCACATAAAGAAAACAACCCGACGAAAAATAAAACAAACCGCAACAGCTGTTTTATTAAAATAAACATTTTTTTTTGGTGTGGTGAGTTTTTTTTGTTTACAAATATGTGTTTGTGCACGTGGAAAAGACGCAAAAACTCGTTTTCAATATTTACATTTTCAATATGTGTTTATGCACGTGGAAAAGATTCAAAAAAATTGATTTTCATGATTTACTTTAAAAAAATTATTTTTGATCAATTAAAATATGTATATAAATGTGGAAAGGAACAAATCTGATAAAATATAAATATATTTGGGATTATATCGTTACAGAATGCCTTTTAATAAAAAACATTCAAAAAATAATACTATGGTCATATATAGAAAATAATATATAAATGCTATCGGACGATCTTGTGCACGATAAAAACCTATATATAACTTTAAGTTGAAAGTGTAGAAATCGGATGGCATACATTTTTTTCCGGATTTCATCGTTCTAGGGTGTGTACTACAACAACAAACTTTTTTTTACAAAAAATGTTACTATGGCCGTATATATAAAATGATATATAACTGCTATCGAACGATCTTGTGCATGATAAAAACCTATATAGAACTTTAAGTTGGAAGGGTAGAAATCGGATGGCATACATTTTTTTCCGGATTTCATCGTTCTAGGGTGTATACTACAACAACAAACTTTTTTTTACAAAAAATGTTATTATAGAAGTATATATAAATTGATATATAACTGCTATCGGACGATCTTGTGCACGATAAAGACCTATATAGAACTTTAAGTTGGAAGTGTAGAAATCGGATGGCATACATTTTTTTCCGGATTTCATCGTTCTAGGGTGTGTACTACAACAACAAACTTTTTTTTTACAAAAAATGTTACTATGGCCGTATATATTAAATGATATATAACTGCTATCGGACGATCTTGTGCACGATAAAAACCTATATAGAACTTTAAGTTGGAAGTGTAGAAATCGGACGAAATACATTTTTTTCCGGATTTCATCGTTCTAGGGTGTGTACTACAACAACAAACTTTTTTTTTACAAAAAATGTTATTATGGAAGTATATACAAATTGATATATAACTGCTATCGGACGATCTTGTGCACGATAAAAACCTATATAGAACTTTAAGTTGAAAGTGTAGAAATCGGATGGCATACATTTTTTTCCGGATTTCATCGTTCTAGGGTGTGTACTACAACAACAAACTTTTTTTTTACAAAAAATGTTATTATGGAAGTATATATAAATTGATATATAACTGCTATCGGACGATCTTGTGCACGATAAAGACCTATATAGAACTTTAAGTTGGAAGTGTAGAAATCGGATGACATACATCTTTTTCCGGATTTCATCGTTCTAGGGTGTGTACTACAACAACAAACTTTTTTTTACAAAAAATGTTACTATGGCTGTATATATTAAATGATATATAACTGCTATCGGACGATCTTGTGCACGATAAAGACCTATATAGAACTTTAAGTTGGAAGTGTAGAAATCGAATGGCATACATTTTTTTCCGGATTTCATCGTTCTAGGGTGTGTACTACAACAACAAACTTTTTTTTTACAAAAAATGTTACTATGGCCGTATATATTAAATGATATATAACTGCTATCGGACGATCTTGTGCACGATAAAGACCTATATAGAACTTTAAGTTGGAAGTGTAGAAATCGGATGACATACATTTTTTTCCGGATTTCATCGTTCTAGGGTGTGTACTACAACAACAAACTTTTTCTTTACAAAAAATGTTATTATGGAAGTATATATAAATTGATATATAACTGCTATCGGACGATCTTGTGCACGATAAAAACCTATATAGAACTTTAAGTTGGAAGTGTAGAAATCGGACGACATACATTTTTTTCCGGATTTCATCGTTCTAGGGTGTGCACTACAACAACAAACTTTTTTTTTACAAAAAATGTTATTATGGAAGTATATATAAATTGATGTATAACTGCTATCGGACGATCTTGTGCACGATAAAAACCTATATAGAACTTTAAGTTGAAAGTGTAGAAATCGGATGGCATACATTTTTTTCCGGATTTCATCGTTCTAGGGTGTGTACTACAACAACAAACTTTTTTTTACAAAAAATGTTACTATGGCCGTATATATAAAATGATATATAACTGCTATCGAACGATCTTGTGCATGATAAAAACCTATATAGAACTTTAAGTTGGAAGGGTAGAAATCGGATGGCATACATTTTTTTCCGGATTTCATCGTTCTAGGGTGTATACTACAACAAACTTTTTTTTACAAAAAATGTTATTATAGAAGTATATATAAATTGATATATAACTGCTATCGGACGATCTTGTGCACGATAAAGACCTATATAGAACTTTAAGTTGGAAGTGTAGAAATCGGATGGCATACATTTTTTTCCGGATTTCATCGTTCTAGGGTGTGTACTACAACAACAAACTTTTTTTTTACAAAAAATGTTACTATGGCCGTATATATTAAATGATATATAACTGCTATCGGACGATCTTGTGCACGATAAAAACCTATATAGAACTTTAAGTTGGAAGTGTAGAAATCGGACGAAATACATTTTTTTCCGGATTTCATCGTTCTAGGGTGTGTACTACAACAACAAACTTTTTTTTTACAAAAAATGTTATTATGGAAGTATATATAAATTGATATATAACTGCTATCGGACGATCTTGTGCACGATAAAAACCTATATAGAACTTTAAGTTGGAAGTGTAGAAATCAGATGACATACATTTTTTTCCGGATTTCATCGTTCTAGGGTGTGTACTACAACAACAAACTTTTTTTTTACAAAAAATGTTATTATGGAAGTATATATAAATTGTTATATAACTGCTATCGGACGATCTTGTGCACGATAAAGACCTATATAGAACTTTAAGTTGGAAGTGTAGAAATCGGATGGCATACATTTTTTTCCGGATTTCATCGTTCTAGGGTGTGTACTACAACAACAAACTTTTTTTTTACAAAAAATTTTACTATGACCGTATATATTAAATGATATATAACTGCTATCGGACGATCTTGTGCACGATAAAGACCTATATAGAACTTTAAGTTGGAAGTGTAGATATCGGATGACATCCATTTTTTTCCAGATTTCATCGTTCTAGGGTGTGTACTACAACAACAAACTTTTTTTTTACAAAAAATTTTATTATGGAAGTATATATAAATTGATATATAACTGCTATCGGACGATCTTGTGCACGATAAAAACCTATATAGAACTTTAAGTTGGAAGTGTAGAAATCGGACAACATACATTTTTCTCCGGATTTCATCGTTCTAGGGTATGTACTACAACAACAAACTTTTTTTTTACAAAAAATGTTATTATGGAAGTATATACAAATTGATATATAACTGCTATCGGACGATCTTGTGCACGATAAAAACCTATATAGAACTTTAAGTTGAAAGTGTAGAAATCGGATGGCATACATTTTTTTCCGGATTTCATCGTTCTAGGGTGTGTACTACAACAACAAACTTTTTTTTTACAAAAAATGTTATTATGGAAGTATATATAAATTGATATATAACTGCTATCGGACGATCTTGTGCACGATAAAGACCTATATAGAACTTTAAGTTGGAAGTGTAGAAATCGGATGACATACATCTTTTTCCGGATTTCATCGTTCTAGGGTGTGTACTACAACAACAAACTTTTTTTTACAAAAAATGTTACTATGGCCGTATATATTAAATGATATATAACTGCTATCGGACGATCTTGTGCACGATAAAGACCTATATAGAACTTTAAGTTGGAAGTGTAGAAATCGAATGGCATACATTTTTTTCCGGATTTCATCGTTCTAGGGTGTGTACTACAACAACAAACTTTTTTTTTACAAAAAATGTTACTATGGCCGTATATATTAAATGATATATAACTGCTATCGGACGATCTTGTGCACGATAAAGACCTATATAGAACTTTAAGTTGGAAGTGTAGAAATCGGATGACATACATTTTTTTCCGGATTTCATCGTTCTAGGGTGTGTACTACAACAACAAACTTTTTCTTTACAAAAAATGTTATTATGGAAGTAAATATAAATTGATATATAACTGCTATCGGACGATCTTGTGCACGATAAAGACCTATATAGAACTTTAAGTTGGAAGTGTAGAAATCGGACGACATACATTTTTTTCCGGATTTCATCGTTCTAGGGTGTGTACTACAACAACAAACTTTTTTTTTACAAAAAATGTTATTATGGAAGTATATATAAATTGATATATAACTGCTATCGGACGATCTTGTGCACGATAAAAACCTATATAGAACTTTAAGTTGGAAGTGTAGAAATCGGACGACATACATTTTTTTTCCGGATTTCATCGTTCTAGGGTGTGCACTACAACAACAAACTTTTTTTTTACAAAAAATGTTATTATGGAAGTATATATAAATTGATGTATAACTGCTATCGGACGATCTTGTGCACGATAAAAACCTATATAGAACTTTAAGTTGAAAGTGTAGAAATCGGATGGCATAAATTTTTTTCCGGATTTCATCGTTCTAGGGTGTGTACTACAACAACAAACTTTTTTTTTACAAAAAATGTTATTATGGAAGTATATATAAATTGATATATAACTGCTATCGGACGATCTTGTGCACGATAAAGACCTATATAGAACTTTAAGTTGGAAGTGTAGAAATCGGATGACATACATCTTTTTCCGGATTTCATCGTTCTAGGGTGTGTACTACAACAACAAACTTTTTTTTTACAAAAAATGTTATTATGAAGTATATATAAATTGATATATAACTACTATCGGACGATCTTGTGCACGATAAAGACCTATATAGAATATTAAGTTGGAAGTGTAGAAATCGGATGGCATACATTTTTTCCGGATTTCATCGTTCTAGGGTGTGTATTACAACAACAAACTTTTTTTTTACAAAAAATGTTACTATGGCCGTATATATTAAATGATATATAACTGCTATCGGACGATCTTGTGCACGATAAAGACCTATATAGAACTTTAAGTTGGAAGTGTAGAAATCGGATGACATACATTTTTTTCCGGATTTCATCGTTCTAGGGTGTGTACTACAACAACAAACTTTTTTTTTACAAAAAATGTTATTATGGAAGTATATATAAATTGATATATAACTGCTATCGGACGATCTTGTGCACGATAAAGACCTATATAGAACTTTAAGTTGGAAGTGTAGAAATCGGATGACATACATTTTTTTCCGGATTTCATCGTTCTAGGGTGTGTACTACAACAACAAACTTTTTTTTTACAAAAAATGTTATTATGGAAGTATATATAAATTGATATATAACTGCTATCGGACGATCTTGTGCACGATAAAGACCTATATAGAACTTTAAGTTGGAAGTGTAGATATCGGATGACATCCATTTTTTTCCAGATTTCATCGTTCTAGGGTGTGTACTACAACAACAAACTTTTTTTTTACAAAAAATTTTATTATGGAAGTATATATAAATTGATATATAACTGCTATCGGACGATCTTGTGCACGATAAAAACCTATATAGAACTTTAAGTTGGAAGTGTAGAAATCGGACAACATACATTTTTCTCCGGATTTCATCGTTCTAGGGTATGTACTACAACAACAAACTTTTTTTTTACAAAAAATGTTATTATGGAAGTATATACAAATTGATATATAACTGCTATCGGACGATCTTGTGCACGATAAAAACCTATATAGAACTTTAAGTTGGAAGTGTAGAAATCGGATGGCATACATTTTTTCCGGATTTCATCGTTCTAGGGTGTGTACTACAACAACAAACTTTTTTTTTACAAAAAATGTTATTATGGATCTTGTGCACGATAAAGACCTATACATATAGAACTTTAAGTTGGAAGTGTAGAAATCGGATGACATACATTTTTTTCCGGATTTCATCGTTCTAGGGTGTGTACTACAACAACAAACTTTTTCTTTACAAAAAATGTTATTATGGAAGTAAATATAAATTGATATATAACTGCTATCGGACGATCTTGTGCACGATAAAGACCTATATAGAACTTTAAGTTGGAAGTGTAGAAATCGGACGACATACATTTTTTTCCGGATTTCATCGTTCTAGGGTGTGTACTACAACAACAAACTTTTTTTTTACAAAAAATGTTATTATGGAAGTATATATAAATTGATATATAACTGCTATCGGACGATCTTGTGCACGATAAAAACCTATATAGAACTTTAAGTTGGAAGTGTAGAAATCGGACGACATACATTTTTTTCCGGATTTCATCGTTCTAGGGTGTGCACTACAACAACAAACTTTTTTTTTACAAAAAATGTTATTATGGAAGTATATATAAATTGATGTATAACTGCTATCGGGCGATCTTGTGCACGATAAAAACCTATATAGAACTTTAAGTTGAAAGTGTAGAAATCGGATGGCATAAATTTTTTTCCGGATTTCATCGTTCTAGGGTGTGTACTACAACAACAAACTTTTTTTTTACAAAAAATGTTATTATGGAAGTATATATAAATTGATATATAACTGCTATCGGACGATCTTGTGCACGATAAAGACCTATATAGAACTTTAAGTTGGAAGTGTAGAAATCGGATGACATACATCTTTTTTCGGATTTCATCGTTCTAGGGTGTGTACTACAACAACAAACTTTTTTTTTACAAAAAATGTTATTATGAAGTATATATAAATTGATATATAACTACTATCGGACGATCTTGTGCACGATAAAGACCTATATAGAATATTAAGTTGGAAGTGTAGAAATCGGATGACATACATTTTTTCCGGATTTCATCGTTCTAGGGTGTGTATTACAACAACAAACTTTTTTTTACAAAAAATGTTACTATGGCCGTATATATTAAATGATATATAACTGCTATCGGACGATCTTGTGCACGATAAAGACCTATATAGAACTTTAAGTTGGAAGTGTAGAAATCGGATGACATACATCTTTTTCCGGATTTCATCGTTCTAGGGTGTGTACTACAACAACAAACTTTTTTTTTACAAAAAATGTTATTATGGAAGTATATATAAATTGATATATAACTGCTATCGGACGATCTTGTGCACGATAAAGATCTATATAGAACTTTAAGTTGGAAGTGTAGAAATCGGATGACATACATTTTTTCCCGGATTTCATCGTTCTAGGGTGTGTATTACAACAACAAACTTTTTTTTTACAAAAAATTTTACTATGGCCGTATATATTAAATGATATATAACTGCTATCGGACGATCTTGTGCACGATAAAGACCTATATAGAACTTTAAGTTGGAAGCGTAGAAATCGGATGGCATAAATTTTTTTCCGGATTTCATCGTTCTAGGGTATGTACTACAACAACAAACTTTTTTTTTACAAAAAATGTTATTATGGAAGTATATACAAATTGATATATAACTGCTATCGGACGATCTTGTGCACGATAAAAACCTATATAGAACTTTAAGTTGGAAGTGTAGAAATCGGATGGCATACATTTTTTCCGGATTTCATCGTTCTAGGGTGTGTACTACAACAACAAACTTTTTTTTACAAAAAATGTTATTATGGAAGTATATATAAATTGATATATAACTGCTATCGGACGATCTTGTGCACGATAAAAACCTATATAGAACTTTAAGTTGGAAGTGTAGAAATCGGATGACATACATTTTTTCCCGGATTTCATCGTTCTAGGGTGTGTATTACAACAACAAACTTTTTTTTTACAAAAAATTTTACTATGGCCGTATATATTAAATGATATATAACTGCTATCGGACGATCTTGTGCACGATAAAGACCTATATAGAACTTTAAGTTGGAAGTGTAGATATCGGATGGCATACATTTTTTTCCGGATTTCATCGTTCTAGGGTATGTACTACAACAACAAACTTTTTTTTTACAAAAAATGTTATTATGGAAGTATATACAAATTGATATATAACTGCTATCGGACGATCTTGTGCACGATAAAAACCTATATAGAACTTTAAGTTGGAAGTGTAGAAATCGGATGGCATACATTTTTTCACGGATTTCATCGTTCTAGGGTGTGTATTACAACAACAAACTTTTTTTTTACAAAAAATTTTACTATGGCCGTATATATTAAATGATATATAACTGCTATCGGACGATCTTGTGCACGATAAAGACCTATATAGAACTTTAAGTTGGAAGTGTAGAAATCGGATGACATACATTTTTTTCCGGATTTCATCGTTCTAGGGTGTGTACTACAACAACAAACTTTTTTTTACAAAAAAATGTTACTATGGCCGTATATATAAAATGATATATAACTGCTATCGGACGATCTTGTGCACGATAAAAACCTATATAGAACTTTAAGTTGGAAGTGTAGAAATCGGATGGCATACATTTTTTTCCGCATTTCATCGTTCTAGGGTGTGTACTACAACAACAAACTTTTTTTTAGAAAAAATGTTATTATGGAAGTATATATAAAATTGATATATAACTGCTATCGGACGATCTTGTGCACGATAAAAACCTATATAGAACTTTAAGTTGGAAGTGTAGAAATCGGATGGCATACATTTTTTCACGGATTTCATCGTTCTAGGGTGTGTACTACAACAACAAACTTTTTTTTTACAAAAAATGTTATTATGGAAGTATATATAAATTGATATATAACTACTATCGGACGATCTTGTGCACGATAAAGACCTATATAGAATATTAAGTTGGAAGTGTAGAAATCGGATGGCATACATTTTTTTCCGGATTTCATCGTTCTAGGGTGTGTATTACAACAACAAACTTTTTTTTTACAAAAAATGTTACTATGGCCGTATATATTAAATGATATATAACTGCTATCGGACGATCTTGTGCACGATAAAGACCTATATAGAACTTTAAGTTGGAAGTGTAGAAATCGGATGACATACATTTTTTTCCGGATTTCATCGTTCTAGGGTGTGTACTACAACAACAAACTTTTTTTTTACAAAAAATTTTATTATGGAAGTAAATATAAATTGATATAGAACTACTATCGGACGATCTTGTGCACGATAAAGACCTATATAGAACTTTAAGTTGGAAGTGTAGAAATCGGATGGTATACATTTTTTTCCGGATTTCATCGTTCTAGGGTGTGTATTACAACAACAAACTTTTTTTTACAAAAAATGTTACTATGGCCGTATATATTAAATGATATATAACTGCTATCGGACGATCTTGTGCACAATAAAAACCTATATAGAACTTTAAGTTGGAAGTGTAGAAATCGGACGACATACATTTTTTTCCGAATTTCATCGTTCTAGGGTGTGTACTACAACAACAAACTTTTTTTTTACAAAAAATGTTATTATGGAAGTATATATAAATTGATATATAACTGCTATCGGACGATCTTGTGCACGATAAAAACCTATATAGAACTTTAAGTTGAAAGTGTAGAAATCGGATGGCATACATTTTTATCCGGATTTCATCGTTCTAGGGTGTGTACTACAACAACAAACTTTTTTTTTCAAAGAATTTTACTATGGCCGTATATATTAAATGATATATAACTGCTATCGGACGATCTTGTGCACGATAAAGACCTATATAGAACTTTAAGTTGGAAGTGTAGAAATCGGATGACATACATTTTTTTCCGGATTTCATCGTTCTAGGGTGAGTACTACAACAACAAACTTTTTTTTTACAAAAAATGTTATTATGGAAGTATATATAAATTGATGTATAACTGCTATCGGACGATCTTGTGCACGATAAAAACCTATATAGAACTTTAAGTTGGAGGTGTAGAAATCGGATGGCATACATTTTTTTCGGATTTCATCGTTCTAGGGTGTGTACTACAACAACAAACTTTTTTTTACATAGTTTTATTATGGAAATATATAGAAAATTATATATAACTTTAAGTTGGAAGTGTAGAAATCGGATGGCATATATTTTTTTCCTGATTTCATCGTGCTAGGGTGTGTACTACAACAACAAACTTTTTTATATAGAACTTTAAGTTGGAAATATACAAATCGGATGGCATAATTTGTTTTGTGGAGTTCATCGTTCTAGGGTGTGTACTACAGCAACAAACTTTTTTTACAAAAATGTGACTATATCCGTATATAGAAAATTATACATAACTGCTATCGGAAGATCTTGTGCACGATAAAAACATATATAGAACTTTAAGTTGGAAGTGTAGAAATCGGATGGCATAACCTGTTTGAGATTTTAGGTAGGGTCAACTGTGGACCGACCCTTACAAAATTCAACAGATAAATTTTGTTTCATATAAAAGTTGTTGTCGAATTTTATAGCTATTTTTTTAAGCCAGTTATGAGTGGTAGTAATTTCCCGAGGTGGACCTTATATCGGGGATAGGTTAAATTATGGACCGATCCCCTTAAATTTGATAAAACGATGTTGACTCCTTGTTTATGTGGAATTTCTTTGCTATATTGGTATTTTTATTACAATTATTGGAGTTAATATCTTTTTCTGAAGGGGAACTTATATGGGGGTAGGGTCAATTTTGAACCAACCCAGAAAGGTTTTGGATCATATAAATCTTGTAAAATAATTTCCTGATCCTCATTAAATTTGGCAAAAAGATTTTAGTTCCTATAAAACTTGTTTTTGTCGTTCTTCTTCGCTATACTGGAATATTGAAGCTCAATAATAAACTCCATCAACTAAAAATATTTTGGCAAATATTGGCTAAGATCCTAGTCTATACTTTTATGGATTTTAGACCAATATTTCGGTGTAAAAGTTCCTTGGCTCCTTGATGAGTTTATCGTATACCGATATTGTCCATTTTCAATAACAAACTCAATCTTAGACTGTAATAAGATCCCAGCATATACTTTTATGGATATTAGACCAATATTTCAATGTGTTACAAACGGTGTAAAATGTTCCTTGACTCCCTGATGGGTTGTGTCTTCCAAGTGGTGATTTAGCGATCTTGAAAGTGACGGAACTAATAGGGAATCACATTGTTCGCCGGTCTCTGGTAAGATTTTAGGTTGATAGTCATGCTGCATTTAAAGCATTATTATGTCAAAGCTGTATTCTTGCATAGTCGTAGAATGAAGAAAAGATCTAAGTATTATTATGAGACCGTTTAAAATAAGGCTGTGTTGGGTACCAGGACCCTGCAATATACACAAATGAGGTATCTGGCGAACTGATACGATGAGGCTCGAATCTTGTCCCATATGAACGGAACAAGAAGTTAAAGCCACCCCTTTTTCATTTTTTAGGTTGATCTCCGGTGGATTCCGTGACTCTTTCAACCAGTCATGGAATATAGAATGAATTGCACATTATATATGGCCGTTTTAAAAATACTTGATTCTAATGAAACCGGGATTATTATTGGGGTAGATGGTGTACACCAAGAACACTTGCACTGGCTACAAAACATTATTAAAATACATAAATTTTTCTTAGCACAAAATAAATATGTCTAGTAATTTGTTTTTGTTTCATTTGTTTACGTTTTTACAGAAACTCACCACACAACAATCAAAAACAGCTGTTAGGGTTTGCTGTTTTATCAAAAGGTTGTTTTATTAACGGGTATTCCCTAGTTAGGGTTCTATAAATCGAATAATCGAACAATCGACTTTTTGTCGAAAAAAAAGTCGACTATTTTGTTCCAAAAAAGTCGAAAAGTCGACTTTGTGAATAAAAGTCGAAAAAAGCCGAAAAGTCGAAAAGTCTGAAAGTCGATAAGTCGAAAAAAGTCGATAAGTCGAATAAAGTCGAAAAAAGTCGAAGAAAGTCGAAAAAAGTCGGAAAAAGTCGAAAAATCGAAAATTGTAGAAACAAGTCAAAAATAGTCAAAAATTTTAAAAAAGTGGAAAAAAAGTCAAAAACTCTAAAATAGTCGGAAAAACTCGAAAAAAGTCAAAAAATAGTCGGAAAAAAGTAGGAAGAAGTCGAAAATAGTCAAAAAGTCGAAAAAATCGAAAAGTCGAAAAAAGTCGGAAAAAGTCGAAAAAAGTCGAAAAGTCGGAAAAAGTCGAAAAGTCGACTATTTATAAAATACTTATAGTCGAAAAGTCTAAAAGTCGACTTTTATTTAAATGAAAAAGTCGAAAAGTCGAAAAATCGACTTTTCATAAAATGCAAAAAGTCGAAAAGTCGACTTTTAACTAAATAAAAAAAAGTCGAAAAGTCGACTTTTCGTTTCAACTATAGAACCCTATCCCTAGTAGTTATTGTTATAGTCTGGTAGACCGGAGGTGGTGGGATCGATTCCCTGAGGCACTGGTTAAGGAACGCACAACAGGCCCGATAGAGGCCTAGGTGTATTTCTTCGTATTTGATGTATATACATCTTCCGTTCAAACTAACTGACTATATTATCATTTGTTGGTTTAGGTGTTATTTTTTCACATAAAATAAAGATTAAAGAATAAAGATTTGATATAATGATAGATCTGTTTCCGATTGAGAAAAATCTGTGATGTCTTCAATTATAAATCAATCAACTATTTGTCGGAAATACATAATTTGATTTGTGACCCTTTTGTTGCACATTAGCAATAAATTGTTTACATTTCAGTGGTAGATAATTTTTGTAACGGATATTGTTGTTATTTAAAATAATTTACAACAATAACCAACATTTGTGTTTTAATCCTTTACAGAGTTACCACGGAAAACATATGTCAACAATACAGTACTCCGAACTGTATTGCCGACATGATAATACCGTCACGGTAAATTGATAACATGGAAAATGTTTAGTAATGACTTTAGAACAATCGACTTTTTGTAGGAAAAGCAATGTTGAAATGTCGACTATCTTATAGAATAATTCAAATAATTGATTTTGTATATAAAAGTTGAAAAATGTTGGAAAATTTCGATATTAAAATGTTATAAAAAAATTATTTAAAAAAATTAAAATACAATCCTCTAATTGTCCGTTAATTTTTTTAACTAGACTTTTCTCATCTGAACCAATCCAGAATATAGATATAAGGTTTTTTGTTTTCAGTGTACAGTGTTTAAATTGCTAACGTCGTTTCAAGTCACCGCCGTTGAAATTTTTAGTGACAACTGCAAACTCCTTAATTTTAATCGGCGTCGATTTCTATGGGCAACAGCAGAGACCGGCGTCGATTAGGTTAAAAACGTCGGTTAAATTTAAAAGCTGCGCGGCCGGAAATTTTATATATATTTTTTACCGTTTTATTTAGTAGTTTCATAGTTCTTAGATTTTCAACTTTATTTTCTTATCTTTAATATGAAGAGGCTTTATATTTGCCAATAATAGCCGTTACGTTAAAATATTTTTGACTGAAGTCAAAATGATGATTGATTTATATATGGGGGATTCCGTCTCAAGTCATCAAATATTTGAAACTGGTATCATCCATTGTCTATTATGTTGCTTATTACCCCGTGTCTATATTAGACAAATATTTATTATGCTAAACGTCAAATTGTTATCGTGATTAAAAATTAGCAGGTATAGACAGCATTTACTGGCGTTATAGCGTCGTTATGACAGTGTTGTCTAAACAATCGTTTAGACAACGTTGTCTTGATAACAAATGTCATTGTATAGAATTTTTGTTTTTGTGCAATTAAAATTGATTTTTAACATAAGTTTTAGTGAAATTAGTGTTTATTTAGAAAATTTTCATTTAATTTTAATTGTTTCTGTAAAATATAGCATTATTTCAGAAAAATTATCTGTGAGTTGTCATGATAAAATCAGCATTTTGTTACTCCTATACATTAACATAAACAAAAAACTGTCAATTTTTCTGCCGACGTTTTGTCAAGTGCTGTGATAAATATTTGTCTAATATATACACGAGGTTACTTGTTAATTATCTATGTATGTATATACATATACATCTACATCTATTCTAACGTTACTGACTGACTGATTCATTATCGCACAGCCTAAAAGGTGTTTATAGGATTTCTTACAAACCTTCAGCGAAAAATCTTCTAATAGGCCTTCAACCGAAGACCGTCTAATAGGCCTTTTTAAGTAAACCTTCTATCAGACCACTAAAACAGCGGTTTCCCCCGTTTTTTACCTCGCGCAGCCTTTGAGGAATTTATTTAATTTCGAGGACCCCATACATATCTTATTGTTCTAAATAATTGTTCATCCGAAATTTGTTATAGCCCAAGCCCATATATCCATAGGTCAAAAAGCTTCTGAACTTCTTTGATGTTGTTGCGGAATGCGTTATACGCATAATATATGACTTGAACTCTTTGTGAAAGTACTCGTGCATTTTGAGCTTAAAGTTGAATTTTAAAATACCTACGATTATTTCACTGCATAGTTTTGAATATTTACGCGTAACGCTATGGATTTTCCAATGTTAATTTAATAATCAAGTTAAAATCTGTGTATCACGTCGAAATAGATTTAAAATTAACTGGATTAACGTATTGAAGACGAATAAAGGGTTTTGGAAATATATTATGTTATTCCTTTCAAACGACAAAACACTTTTGTTTACAATTTGACAAACTTAAATCTGCGATAAGCTTATCATTTAATTATGAAATGTGGGCTACCAGCTATAACAGTATTCCTTATTTATAGGTTTATAGTTCAGTTCATATACTGGAAATAAAAATGGCAATTCACCTAATACTTTACTTTAAAAAAATGATACAATAAATGTGTAGGGGATAGCTTCGGCCTGATAAAAAATTAAGTTCAAAAAGTCACCGAAAAATATGGGATTATTGAACAAAAATGTATAATTTTGTATTTATGAAAATTTTGAGATATTTTTAATATTTTTTCACATAAGTATATAAAAGCAGAATATTGTTTATTCAGGTTTTTTCGTTGGTCTTCGCGGACGCCCTAGGATTTGCTACAGACCACATTTGGGAACCGTTGCTTTAACAGAAGCGTTATTGAAAATAAATTAACTTTTGTCATCTCGTAATAAGGTACCGAAGTTCCCACCGAAAATGAAAGTTTGGTTCATATAAGATACCGTTTCCCAAAATGTTTGTCCTTAGGCCAATGTTTGGTGATCTGGATTAAATAATAAAAAAAGGAACTTCTTTAAAGATTTTCCTATTTTGTTTATATTTCAAGTAATGGAATGATAAATTTATTATATATGTATATACACTATATCATAAAACTTGGTGAAAGGATTTGCTTTTAATTTTTAAGAATTAAAAAAAAAAATTAAATATTTTTTTCCATCCCTGCATAGTTTCTTACACAACTTTTGTGCTTGCTCTATTTTGTTGTTATAAATTATATACGAAATTCCACTTGTTTATCTTTCGGATTCCGTTTTTATTTAAAATCTTTGAATATTTAAATATTAAACATAATTGAGAACTTAGCCGGCTTACCGTCGATTTAAAGCCGCCGCCGATATTTTTAATGTCAGCCGCCGCCGCTGCCGATAATATTTGTAGGCGCAGGGCTCTGCTCCATTGTGGAAGAATAGACGAAAAAGAATTTCTGTATTCGTGTGTGTGCTCTTAGGTAAAAAAGAAAATTTTATTAAAATTTCAACGAATAAAATCAATTAAAATTAAGAAAATCTATTAAATAATATTAGCAAACATAAATAATAAACAAAAATAACCCAAAAATGTTAAGTAAAGTGTTAAATTTATGAAAATTAGCAGATGAACATCAATGATGAAAAAATTTTTTCCAAGAAGAAAAAAATTGCAAAAGTAGTGGTAGTAGTAATATAGTAAGAAAAGAAGAAAAAAGGTGAATATAAAGTACAAAGAAGAAAAACCAAAAAAAAAAATAGTGATTTTTTTAACAAATGAGAAAAGTATTATAAAGAAGAAAACGTAAAATAAAAAGAGATGTTATTTTATGTTTAAAACACAAAGTGTGTAAGAGAGAAAGAGAAAGAAAGAGAGTGTTAGAGAGAGAGAAAGAGCTAAAGTGCGGGTGTTTTTTAGAGAGTATGTGTTTGAGTGAGTGTTTGTTACAAAAGGAAAAAGTGCAAAAATAAGGAAAAAATTCAATAATTTTCTTTTTTTCCCTAACAAGTTGATAAAGAAAAATTTTGTAATAATAAATTGTTAAATTAAAAATTAATTATTAATTAAAGAGATAAAAAAGTAAAATATTTAGTGAGAGAGCTAGAAAAGAAAAAAGGATTTTTTATAATTGCTAATGAGAAAAAAAATGATGATGTTATGAAAGTTTTAGTGGCAGAAATATCTATCTAGCAGCAAAAGAAAAAACCCATTTTATTGGTAAAACAAAAGGAAAGGCCAAAAGTTTCGTCATTGCCTTTTTGAAAAACGAGAAGAAGAAAAGAAAGCAATAGAAAAAAGAATAAGAAAACAAATATACCAAAAAAAGCTAGTGCTAGCCTGTCTGCCATTACGACAAGCAGCCAGTTAGACAGCCAGCCCGTCAGCTAGCCAGGCCTGTGTCTGTTTTTTGTAACAGAGTGTTGTAATTTTGTTTTGTGTGTTTTGTGCCTTTTTTTTTTGCTGCTGCAAATATTTAATCAAATACAAATAATATATAGAAAATAAAAAGAAAGATTCAAAGGCCGTGTGTTATTTTGTGTGTTTGTGCTTTTCTTTAAACTTCTACCAGAAAAAAATACATATTTTCTATGTCATATGCTGCTGCTTCTTGCTTACACTGCTAAACAGCTTGGGCTCTGCCATCAACTATAAAAACAACAAAAATAATAAGAGAACAAAAAAAAAAAAAAAGATATAAAAAAACAAACGAAATAACAAAAAAAAAAACATCATTATCATCAAAAGCAATTTTAATCAACTCAACTTAAACAGCAACAACAAGAACAAAAGCTGATTTAATAATGTTCGAATAACATTGTAACATTTATTGGAGAACGTTAACGCCAACGTTGACGGTGGAGGAATATTATTAATACAAAAAAAAAAAAACGAAAATTTTTCCAATTTTCCTTTTTCCTATTAACAATTTTCGTGGTGATTGATTGTTGTTTGCTTTTTTCCTTACATTTTTTCTTTTATTACCTTCTTTATGTCTTCTACTTTTATTGTTCGATTTTTTTTTGTAATATACATAGAGAGAAAAGTTTAAAAGTACAATTTTTTAACTTAAATGTAAAGGAATTTTTTTTAATTCTTACAATTAAAATTTTGTTGTTTTATGTATAGGAATTTTAGTTTTATTGCAAAAAAATTCCTATAGACAAAATTTTCTTATAAGATTTCTTTTTTTTTTGGTATTATTATGTATTTTCTTTTAATACACAATTTTTTTCTAATATCGTATAACGTCATACCTTGTATAAAAACACTCATGAAAAAAGGCTCTTTTCGCCCTCTTTCTCATTTATCAATATACACGCACTCTCTCTTGCTAATTTTATTGCTCTACGTTCAGGGTTGGCAATATTGGTATAATTGAACTTCTTTTGTTTTAATTCGATTCTTAAAAGTGCAACTGTACATCCATGACCTATTTGGTACAATTTTTAATAGTCTAGTTTATTGACTTGTGTATTGATATGTCTATATTCTTGACTTTGGACTAGCCTAAAGACTTATCTAATAACTAGTCTAAGGACTACTCTTCGGACTAGTTTATTTACTATTCTTTGGAATAGTATATTGACTAGCGTATAAAATGGTCTACGGATTAGTCTGTAGACTCGTCTAAAGACTTGTCTATAGACTATTCTTCGGACTAGTTATTAGGCTAGTCTAATAACGAGCCTATTGACTAGTATATGGACTAGTCGTGGGAATAGCCTATTGACCATTCTTGAGTCTATGCAATTGTCTTGTCGCTAATCTATTCATTATTCTTGGAAATAGTCCATTACCTAGTCTTTGAATTAGTCTATAAACTAGTTTATCGTCTATTGATTAGTCTATGGAGAAGTCGGAGGACTAATCTTTTGACTATTAAATTTTTAAAATACTAGACTAGTTTATTGATTAGTTTTAACTATTTTATTGACTAGTAAATGGACTAGTCTATTGACTATTCTTGGGACTAGGCTATTGGCTAGACTTTGGGCTATTCTATTGACTTGTGACTAATCTATTGACTACTCTATTAACTATTCTATTGATTAGTCTACTAGATATTCATGGAACTGGTCTATTGACTCTTTTATTGACGAGTCTACTGACTAGTATAGGGACTAGTATATTGACTATTCTATGGACTAGTCTTGAGACTAATCTTTTTACTATTTACTATTTTACGAAGCTATTGATAAGTCTATGGGAAAGTCAATGTACTAGCCTAAAGACTTATTTAATAACAAAGCTATGAACTAGTATATGGACCAGTCTAGGGACTATTCTTGGGACTAGTCTATTGACTGTTCTTTGTAATAGTATATTGACTAGCCTATAAAGTAGTCTATGGACTACTCTGTCAACTTGCCGGACTAGTCAATTAAATATTAGTCTTTTGACTACTTCGTAAAGCAGTCAAGCCAACTTCATATTGCTTTAATTTCTTTCATTTCTAATCCGGTGATGTACAATTTCAAAATACCGTTTGCCATTCCTGCTCTGCATTACTTTTTCTCTCTATTCTTTTTTGTCTCTCTCACTTTTTTCTTTCTATTATGTTTTCTAATCATATATATTTTTTTTGTGTGTGTCTTCTCTGTAATACAACAACCTCGTTCTTATTATACCGTTAACCTTTTTTGACAAATATTTGTCATTCAAGTATTTTTTTTCTGCTCATTTTCCAATTTTTGTTAAATATAATTATAAAGCATAGTTTTAGGCTTTTGGTAGTAAAATTTGCTTTTTTTAAGTAAATCTTTAAAGTATATTATTGTTTTTCTCGTTTTTTTGTGTTTTCTTTTAATAAATTATTAATTTATTAATTTTATTTTATTAATTTTTTTTAATGATTTCTATATATACTCTTAAAATGACGTCATCATTAATTTTGCTATTTCATGTTTAATTAATTTTTTTTATTAATTTATAACAATTTTATTTGCTTATTTGTTAATAATTGCTTATACTTTAAAAGAGTTAATAACTTTTTTAAATCCTATATTATTTTTGTTTAACAATTATATTTTATTGTAATTATTAACATAAAACAAGGTCATTTTAATTGCTATTACCTATAAAGTTTTGTTGTTTTTATGACATTTTATTTACATTTTTATGAAACTTATTGATTTTGTATGCTGTGCTATTTAATTTTTTCAAAATCCCTTTAAAAATCAATAGCTTTTTAACTTAGTTTTTAGTAAAAATTGTTTTTTATTGTTAAATATTAAAGTAGAAAGAAAAATGCTAAGTTTTTAAGCGATTTTGTCAGAATAAAAAGGTTATTTTTAAAAATGTTCATGAATTTATAAAGTTGACTTTTTGACCTTTAAAATTTTGGCAATATGTATTTGATATGTATCATTTTCATATCAATGTATCAATAAGTAATTATCTAAATGTCGAATTTTGTATAAGTACTTTACAAAGCGAAAGTAAGGAAGGTAATAGTACTATAGTCTCATCCGTTTCTAGGTATAACGAGAGTTTACATCGACGGCTCGAAGAGTGTTTTTCAGATATAAATATCCGCTATCAGACGAGCAGCGAACTGAGGTATTATCACATATCGAGGGTATCTTAGTAATCTAGCGAATGTCTTTACTACATCTAGATTAATCAAATAATGTTGGATATCTCTAGGTTAACGCTAATATGAGTGCCTGGTCAAAACAAATGTCAGCTTAAGAGCACAACTCGATAAACGGCTCGATAAAGTCTATTGATTAGACTATGGACTAGTCTGAAGACTAGCCTAAAGACTTGGCTATTGACTAGTCTTGGGACTATTAGTCATAGACTAGTCTATTAGACTTTAAACTAGTATATTGACTAGTTTATTGACGAGTCTATTGCTTAGTCTTTGGACTAATCTTTTGACTACTCTTGGAACTCGATTAGTCTAGGGACTAGTATAGGTACTAGTCATAGTCTATTGACTAGCCTTTCAACTAGTTTTAGACTAGCCTAAAGTCTTGTCTAATAACTAGTCTATTATCAATTCTTGCCTCATAACTAGCTTATTGACTAGTATATGAACTAGTCTACTGACTAATCTATTGACTAGTCTATTGTATTGTATATGGACTAATCTATTAACTAGTATACATATGTATATACAGTCTATTGACTATTCTATGGTCTAGTCTTAGGACTATTAACAAGTCTATGGACTAGTTTATAAAATAGACTTTAAACTAGTCTATCGATTAGTTTATTGACAATTCTATAGGCTAGTCTATTGAATAGCCTCTAAACTAGTTTGTCTATGGACTAGTCTAGCGAATAATCTACTGACTTAAGAGTCAATTGATTAGTTTATGGGCTAGTCTATTGACTTGCCTTTAAATTTGTTTGTAGACTAGCCTAAAGATTTGTTTAATAACTAGTCTATGCACTAGTCTTGGGACTAATCTATTAAATATTCTTGGAACTAGTCTATAGCCTAGACTTTAGTTTATTGATTGACTAGCCTAAAGCCTTGCCTATTACTAGACTATTGTCGAGTATATGGACTAGTCTAGGGACTTGAATTCGGACTAGTCTATGGACTATTCTTGGGTAAATGCATAACTAATGAATTAGACAGGAACGGAGCGATGAAGGGAGATAAATCAATGTCTTGACAGGTATCTTCCTTACAAATTGTAAGACATTCTTTCGAAATTGGTTCAATAAAATCTCCCATCAGACTTCGGACTCTACCAGGCATTAAATGTTATTATCATTATTTACAGAACACTGTGTCATTGGCACATCTGTCAGAAGAATAGCTCTTGAATAGAATGACAACGGCAGCAGTTACCACAATGAAGAGAAGGATGATACAGAGTCTCATCTAAAAAATGCAGGAGCTATCTGGTATAAATCCTAAGAATATTCTCCACTTTGTCAATGAATCGGAGTTCTTTACTTCTGAAAGCAGAGAGTAATAATTAGCACAACTGAAATAAAATGGACCTAAGAGAGCTAGCTGCTCATAGAAATTTTTAATGTTTGTGGGTGCCTAATAGAGTATTTTGATGGGATATGATCCAAAGTGCGATTACAAATATTCCTTTATTGTCGATCTCTGAAAGCTTCAAAAGATCTGATAAAGAGAAAATCACCTTAATAACTCGTAAACTATACAATTCCACTGTTTCCGATCGATATCGAATCATGTTATCTGACTTTTTGATAATTATAATACTGTGTAGAAAACTTAATAGTTTTACTTAAATATTTTTCCATTTAAATATTTCTTTTAGGCAATAATTTATGTTTGAAAATAAATCAAGCCCTGCAGGAGTCTTCAGCAAGATTGATAGTTAATTAATAAATTATTTAAAAAAATATAAATTTTCCAAAAATATTTCAAAATTGGATGAACATTTTTAAGTAAAATATGATGGCTAAGATGGTTAATAGATTAATTGGAACAGATTAAACAATTTTAAAAATTTTAATTTCTAAATCTTTAAAGTATTATGTTTTTATAATTTAATATTTTTTCCAATTTTAAACTTTATGCAATTTATTTTTCTTCTCTTTACACTATTTTATTGTCGCTATTATTTTGTGGTTAAGTCAATGCTGTAAATAGCTTAACACTTGCTTGTTAATTGTAGCAGCACATTTTTTTTTACGAATGTGTAGATTAGTAAACATTTAACACTTTATTTAGTTTGATTTTTCTCTAACAACTATAACGAATCAAACGTAAATTAAATAAAGAAAATCTTTCTATAAACTATTTATATATTCGTTATGGTTGAAAGCACTTAGCACGTTTTTTTTTTTGTACGGGTAACCACAAATACACATGTATAAATAGCTGATTAGACTTGGTAATAAATGAAAATAACGTTTACGATTAAGTTATTTGATTAGATTTCACAAAGAAATTTGTTTAAGATTACGTTTATTAGTAGAAATATTTTGTTGTTGACCAAAAAAGAACTGAAATATATTATCAGGTCTTATCATGCAACTCCTATGGTCTAGAAAATGATAACCATGTTCCGGGTCCAAAAATTTCCCTTAAAATGCATACATCAGTAGGATGTTGTAATGGAAATAACTGTCTCCAGTGCAGGACAAGTTTTCATAGCTCCTATGACTGATACATCAATGTGTCCAATGAAGTGTCTATTAGTTTTCAGTGAGGTGAATAGGTTGTCAACGTGTTAACATCATTGGGAAAACAGTTTAATTCATCAGAGAGAGAGAGAGAGAGAGAGAGAGAGTCAGTCTATTAGTACACTTCAATCTAATTACACTGGTACTAATACAAACCATTATGTTGCACAAATATCAGATAAATCCGTTAAGACGTGCAAAAACTGGCTGTCTAGCATGCTATGTTCCTCCAGATCCAGCCACTGACAAAGGAAAGTAAGAAGAGAATCTTTCTCTTTCTTATGACATCTTCTGCAGAAGTCATTTTTGCAAAAATTCAATCTTTCTGGCGTGAAGTCCAAACAACCCGTGGGTTCGTACTGGATTGTATATTGACCACCTAGATAGTGCCTGCTCGTGGGGCTGTCGATAACTTCTATTGACAGTGAAGTACCAATTTTTGTAAGAGAATTCTTCACATTAGTATCTGTTGATGACCTGGCATCTAGTACAATTCTACTCTGGAGTATCTCGTCATCACGTTAGGAAATGACCGACATTGAAGTCATATTAAAACCATTGATGTCCGAGCCATCAGAGCCAGTCTAATAAGTATGGAGCTAGACTGAGTCATATACTACATGCCAGTGATTGCAGAGTTGAGACCCAAGAATTTGCAGTTAATATATATGAATGGTGTGGTGGACTTGTGTAAAAGAGACCTGTGATTATTAAAGCTGAAGTTCGAAGAAACATCAACATCTGCATTCTATGGTTTTGAGCTATCAGTCCAAGAGAATTAACTCCATTTCATGTGGATTGCTTTGGATCAAAACGGAGCAATTGTTATCGAATTGTTTGCGTCTGTATTAATCAGTATTTTCCGGTAATTCTGCCAAACTTTCAAGTATGGAGCTAGACTGAGCCATATACCATGCGTTAGTGATCGCAGAGTTGAGACTCTCAAGATGTTGTAGTTATTAGATCAATGGTGTGGTGGAGTTCTGTAAAAGACACCTGTGCTGAAGTTCGAAGAATTCATTAAAATTGGCCTTACAGATACTCAAAAAGATCTATGAACGAAAACGGAAATCTTACTCACATTCATACACAAATTTTGGAGGACCGTTGGCTTCTTATAAAACTCAATGGGTTTTATGTTAACTGTCACTACCTTGACAAGTGTTTGACAGGTTCTCCCACTTAAGTAACATAAACTCATTTACACGAAACAATTTATTCTAAGAGATCACCATAGACGTTACTTTGACATCATCATACAGTTCAATGTTCCTCTGAGGATTATCATGAAGAATGGAAAGTAGGCTAGCTCGTATATAACAGCATATGTAAAGACGGCCCAACAGCTTGAAGATCTCTTATCTTCTATTAGAAGTAAAGCTAAAATGGAGCTAACCCTTACTAATCACGCATACACTGAGCTGCCCTAATGTATACTTAGAGGTCAGTGTCCTTATGATGTTCCAACAGCAATGTTAACCTCTATGTAAACTACCTTGACGAGGAATTTGAAGTTAAATCTACAAAAACTACAATCTGTATGTAAATTACCTTGACGAGGAATCTGTGAAGTATCTCCCAGTTAAGGACCACAAAATTTTGTTGACAAAACTGTTCATTTTTAGTAGGTCCCCAGAGGACTTAACTTAACTTTAATATCATACAGTTAGAAGCTTCTCTGAGGGTTGTTAAGAAGAATCTTTATTTATTTGAGGAAAAAGTGCAAACTCTCCTAGCAATCGGAAGAAAACATTGCGACTGCAGAATATCGTATGAACTAATTACTTGCAAATCTTTCAACTTCTAACAGATAAAATCTAAAGAGAAATTCTGACACAATTAAGGCCAGAATGAAACTAAGCCGTACAGATGATGTATAAATTGAGTCTCCCAAATGTATACTAAGGGATCAGGACAATTTTGATGTCCCAAAATATTTAACAGCACAGTCAGCCCTACTTCACTTTGACAAAGGGTCTTATGCACAAATTGTCGGCTTCAACCTCGATGATTAGACTACAACAACTACAACAATTACAACCTTTGGTTGCCTATATACTTCGCGATATTTTAAAACAAATAGAATACTAATGTGTTAGTGTTATTATGTTTTACCAAAGTTACAATGAAAGCTCAAAAGCTTGACCAAGTTGTGTGTAGCTATTTCCACAATCTCTTCTCAAAAACATTCCGCAGAATTCCTCTTTCAAATAGATAAGTTCAAGTTACTTTCTCAGGAAAAATATAATTAAAAACCTTGAGGCAAGACGAAGATGAAATTGATTAAAATGATGTCATGGAATCATTGAATATTAAATACGAAAACCTTTCCCTTAAAAACAATTTTTCTATATGATGTTTCTATTATAAAGACTACCCATTTGAAATGATAAAACAACACAATACTTTCCTAATATAAATTTAAATATTTCACTCTTTTCAAATATGACCTAAAATAGTATGTTTCCCTTATCGAAAATGTTTAAACTTTTTTTAGAACAAGCAAATATATAGTTCGTAAAATATTTTATTTACCAATTAAACGTTACAACTAAATAGATTTTTTTCCCAACAACTAAAATGACATCATCAACTATTGAACTAGTCTTTATTCCAACTACAAACAAAGTGGGTGGCTACAAGAAATAACATTGTCTACTTTAAGTTTTTTTTTTTTTTTTGCTTTACAAATATCTATTTTGTATATCTTATTTTATTAGAAGTGCTCTGGATGAAAATGGAATGGGATGCAGAGTAAATATATGTAGAATTTTATTTTTTTAGTTTGTATGTTTAAACTTTTAGCACATGGATCAAAAAACTAACTAAAAACAGCATGTTGCCACCTTATTTCTATTGTGTTGTTAATTATTGTTGTTGTTGTTTTTTAATTGAAACTATATATATATAAAAAACTAATAGCTAATTGTGAAGCTGTGCAGTAGATTTTGGTCTTTCTTATCATTCAAAATGTAATTGCCTTTAATTAGTCTGTTAACAACGAATTCATTTTTTACGCATTATATTGGGAGTATTCATAGGCTTTTAGGAGTAACTGAAAGCTTTTCCCAGTTTTAGAATATAATCTTGTTAAATAGTTAGACGGTTGTGCCCCAATTACACTGGATTTCCAAAGGCTTTATTGTTCGGATATTCACCTTGGATAAATTCCTTAAGTCGTTCCGCTAAGGCGGGGTATTGACAAAGGAATTGGGTGACATCATAATCTTCCTCATAGTCATGACAGCACCTATAGAAAACGTTTATCGGATGATTCAATCTTCTAGATAGAAGCCCAAAAGAACAAGGACAATAAATATTGCAATTGTCTTCCACTGAGGTATCGGAAGATATAAAAAGATATGTGATAGACTACAGGTAGCCTCTATTGCTACGATTCAATCTACTACTAGCGAGAAGCGCAAAAGGAAGAGGGCAGTAACTATTGCAATTGCATTCGGTGCTAGAAAAGTAAAATTTTTCGTAAGAGAATGCCCAATAGTATTACCAGGTATCTATATATGAATCCTGGAATCCATTACAGACCTACGTGGAATGTTTTGCTATCTTATTCAGAGTTTAACTGCATCTAAGAACCAAGTTTGA
Source organism: Lucilia sericata (assembly GCF_015586225.1). Lineage (NCBI taxonomy): Eukaryota > Metazoa > Arthropoda > Insecta > Diptera > Calliphoridae > Lucilia > Lucilia sericata. The sequence continues at coordinate 125,092 of NW_023994260.1, forward strand.
TGTCTATAAACACCAATTCATAAACTCTTAAAAGCTCTAATTAAAGCTTACCAAATGTGGTTACAATCGATTCTGTACAGAAAGCTCTCTCCATTCTTAATATTCCTCATGTTTTCTCAATCCCCCCTTTACCAGTGAAAGAGAATATTGCGATTTCCAAAACTCTACAGTGTTCCAAGTCCGAAACAGTACCATTATATCAGAAACCCGTTCTGAATCTTCAGTTCCAGAGTCTTATAATGTCAAATTCTATCAAATTTAAACTCCGGGAATCTAAACAAAAATGAAGAGATATTGAAAATCTGAGTAGAAAGAACTTATTATTGATAATATATAAATAGACAATCCCAAGCTCAGGACAGCCTTAATTAAGATTTTGGAAATCTGTAAATGTAAATCTGTGTGAAACATCCATTATTTTTATAACAGAATCATTTTCAAGGAATTATGATACTTTAATGGCGCAATTGAGAAAGTAGGGATATATACGATGGATTTTAAAGATTTCGCGGAACAAATGTTTGCCATAAGAAAGAAATATTATTTTATCATTAGAATGTTTGAACTGAATTTGGAGCTAAAGCGAAAGATTCTTCTCGGCGATTGCAAAGAACATTATAACTCCTACATTTCCGTCAATTATCATTCATCCAATGACCACCAAATTGTTGATAACTTTTTGATTGTGATCTCTATTCAAGCAGCATTTCAATAGAGAACGAGAGAAAGAGAGGGAGATAGAATATCCAAACTCACCAAATGTACGAATGAATCCTATGTATGTTTTACTCATGTACGTGTGTAAAATCAGCTAGACTTCTTTATAAAATCTACCTATATGTCTCTTGGTATTACTTCCTCATTATTATGATGTTTTGTGTCCTAATTGGAAGAACCTAATGAGGAAGTTCGGAGGTTATTTGGAGGAAGCAAGCTGTATGATCTTTTTATAATTCCTCTAATAACCATCCTAAATAAAAATTTCATTGGCACGTTTGTCATGTTTTCTGATCTAAGGAACTGTTCTCTTTCTATTACTTACAATATCTTTAATGCAGTCCTGTTCCTATTTAAATACATACATAGCGTCTATTTGTTCGACCATCAAGCAATTCTGGCCTCAATTCTGGCGTTATGTTTCCTAATAGTCTTAGTCTGCCCATGAAGATTAGGCTATTGAAGAACTGAAGAAAGATCCTTCTTTCGGTTGGTGTTCGCAAGTTAAGGCGTTGGACGACCTGCAATGCCACCATTCATACGCAAATGATCGTATCAATACCTCTTTATACAAAACGCCCGTGTTAACGTAGTTCCTATCTATATTTCATACCTTCTGAAGCTTCTACATAGTTTCTACAGAAAGGTAGGACCTTTCTATTTTAGACAGTGGAGCTCTTCAAAGTTGTTAAGTATTCCCGTCAATACCTCAATACAATGCCTGTGTATATGTAGTTTCTATCTACATCTTCTTAGTTTTAGCATAACGTTATCTATTCTGATCGGAAGAACGATTGTCTTGGCGTTCCTAAGCGTCTTTACTTAAAGCCGCAAACGATCTACAAAGCCATTGAAAGCTGGCAAGTGATTTTGTCAATATTGCTAATGTTTTCGTAACTCCTTCTCTGACTTCTTGCTTTCAACATGATTGATCATTTTAAATCAAAGAATGTGTAAGAGTTAGGAGGTAAATGATCTCTCTAAAATCCATTATAGTTTGCACTAATGATGATCGGAAGCAAGATCATGACAATGTTGCAACTCGAAAGTAAATTATAAAGATAACTGAAACTGCTCTAAACTTAATAAAAACAACTTGCAGTAGTTACCAACTACTTCAAAATTAGATTATCATACAATGACACTTTCTGACATAAACGATCTGCATTGAAAGTTAACTAACTTTAGATAAGATTTCCCGGAATGTTTAGCTCGAATAGTTACGAAATAAAAACCTTGAAATTCATTTTATTTAAAGTTTTCATAACACAAATTAAACATAAATATTTCATAGATATGAATTGTTGATTTAGATTTTAAATGTGATTATTTGCGATACACAGTGTTGACTTTGATGCTGTTTAAGTTTTAACTGACTTAAATGTCGTTTTGTCATATAGTAAGTACTACATACCAAAAAAAAAAAAGATAACTATAACCACATGCCCAGATACCACACTAACGTCCTCACACTCCTTTTACTCTCTTTCTACTACTTATCTTTTATTTTCTTTTCTTTTTTTTATTTAATAAACCATATTTGTTTAATACTTATCTCGCATCACCAACTACTTGTACTTGATGTGTATCAGATTGAAATTAATTGTTTTTTTTTCTTTTTTGCCCGCATTAATATCAGTTTGTTATAGAACTATGTATATTCATATGTATGAATCTACACAGAAAGAAAAATTGCTTTCTTTTTTTCTAGTTTTAAGTCTGTTTGCAATCTATTAAATTATTTGCAAATTTAAGTAGGATTTTGCTATGAAACACTTAAAAAATCACTTTAAATAAGTACCCATCGGTATTTTTTACAAAATCGAGCACAGAAATTCTTGATCTAAGTGTTAACAACTATTTTTAAGTGCGTTGGTGCTTAAATTTCATTTCTTATCAAATTCAAAATTTGTGAACTTAAAACCAGTCAGTATTTGAATGATTATTGGGAACTTTAAAAACACCAGTAATTCGACTTTAAAATTACTTAAAAAAGATTTAAAATATTAAATGAATTTGATCGGAAAAGAGCGGCTCATAAAATACTTTTAAGCTGAAGATTTTCATCCGACTAAAGAATATACATAAATTCTAATTCTAATATATAATTCTCATTTAGTTAATAATGTATTGACAATGACCTTTTTTCTGAAATCAAGAACGAATCGAGCTTGATTATGATTATTTTAATCGCGCAGATGATTTATGAAAGTCTCGAATGTGATCCATAATTTTGATTGGGAAAATACATTAATTCGAATTCTAATATACATATAATTCTCATTTAGTTAATAATATATTTGTAATGAACTGTATTCTGAATTGTTCTAAAATCAAGTACGAATCGAACTCAAGTCAAGAATACAAATTCTTGAAGAAAACATATTTATTTCGCTAATTAAGTTTTATAATAATATGTTCTGAATTCCAAAATCATGTGGGATACGTACACAAAGCAAGAATACAGTTCTTGATATAAGCAGATTTTGGTTTCACTTCAATCGCTTAAATTTCAAAAGCTTAAATCAAACCGAACAATTTAAAAATAAGTACATTGTGAGATCAATTTGATCCCAGAAAGTATTAATAAAAGTTAAAATTGAGAATTTTGTCTTGATTAAACCGTACTTGATTCAAATATTTTTTATTTGGATCAAGAAAAGTACGTCTGACGTCTAGTTTAATGTACGTTTGACACCGCTTAACATTATCCTGAACAGAGATACAAGCCGTCTCGGCTCAAATCGGCGGCGGCCAGTCGCCGGTCATGTTTTGACAACCCGCACAGCCGCCGACTTAAAAACAAACACATTTGAACTAGGGTTCTATAGTTGAAACGAAAAGTCGACTTTTCGACTTTTTGCATTTAGTTAAAAGTCGACTTTTCGACCTTTCGACTTTTTCCATTTTATGAAAAGTCGAATAAAAACAAACACATTTGAACTAGGGTTCTATAGTTGAAACGAAAAGTCGACTTTTCGACTTTTTGCATTTAGTTAAAAGTCGACTTTTCGACCTTTCGACTTTTTCCATTTTATGAAAAGTCGATTTTTCGACTTTTCGACCTTTTTCATTTATTTAAAAGTCGACTTTTAGACTTTTCGACTTTTAGTATTTTATAAATGGTCGACTTTTCGACTTTTTTCGACTTCTCGACTATTTTCGACTTTTTCCGACTTTTCGATTTTTTAATTTTTTACGAATTTCTGACTATTTTCGATTTATTTCGACTTTTTTTCGAGTATTTTCGACTATTTTTTTACTTTTTTCGAGTTTTTCCGACTATTTTCGAGTTTTTGACCTCTTTTCCACTTTTTTAAAATTTTCGACTCTTTTCGACTTTTTTCGACTTTTTCCGACTTTTTCCGACTTTTTTCGACTTTTCGACTTTCTTCGACTTATCGACTTTTTTCGACTTTTCAACTTTTTTCGACTTTTCGACTTTCCGATTTTTTGACTTTTCGACTTTTTTCGACTTTTATTTACAAAGTCGACTTTTCGACTTTTTTATAGACGATAGTCGAGTTATCGACTTTTTTGGAACAAAATAGTCGACTTCGACTTTTCGACTTTTTTCGACAAAAAGTCGATTGTTCGATTATTCGAAAGTCGATTTATAGAACCCTAATTTGAACTGAGTTGCCACTTTTTTCAGACAAATTGAAAAGAGTTACCTCATCATTTTGTCTTCATGTATAAAAAACTGTTAGAGAAAAGTTTTCCTAAAAATAACTGTAATAATGACAATTTTCTATAGAAAATACTTATATAGAGATACTTTTCTATCTAAGAAACCAAAATAAACACATTTTTCTATATAACAAACGGATATATAGAGAATTTTCTGAAAAGAACACTTTCTCAGCATAGATTTAGCCGATATTTTAGCCGACGCCAGTATATTTTATAACAAGCCGCCGACGCCGACCAAAAATGGTCAAGCCGCCGATCATTTTGCACCGGCTTGTATCTTTAATCCTGACACGTTTTACTCAATTCTATTTTTTTTTGAGTGTACATGTTTGCATACTTTTATATGTTCGTACTGCCAAAGCCTTTTTATAACAATTTTTTTTTAGATACTACTTGAAAAGTGTACTGATTCCTTTTATGAAATATATTTCAGTGTAGTATTTTATGGTGTTTTATTTAATTTAGTAACATTTTCATCTACATATGTATAAACTTTTTAAACTGCAGTCGTCTTCTTTTATCTTTATTGTTTTTTTCATATTTGATTTGTATAAAACTTTGTTTTGTTGCTTTTCATCTTGTAGTATCTGTATTCTAAAAGCCGTGTCGTATCTATCTATTTGTACGTTCCAATGACGATGCCGACGTAACCTATGTAAATACATTGAATTTTTTTTTCTTCTTTATTTTTCAATGATCAGCAGATAAAAACAACTGCAAAATGTTAACGACCAACCAACCAACCACTCTTGTATTCACGTTTCTATGATTGTGTTTTGTTTTCTCACTCTCTCTCTCTGTGGTTTTGATTGTTAAAAAAATTATTGGGCATCTTGACGTTGTTATGGTCCCTGTATAAACATTAATGACGTAATTAAGAAAAATGCGATCAAAATCGATTTTGATTTGTGTTTTTTTCTTTCTTGCTTTTGAAGATCACATATTTTGTCTAATTAAATGTGATCAACATGTTATTGAACTCTTCATACCTCTATGTTTTTTTTTTATTATTTTCAATTGATATGTTGTAATCTATCACTAGCTTTCTCTCTCTTTCTCTTTCTATAAATTTATTGAGATCAACGCTTACATTATCGAATTTCAGTGACTCAATAAATAAACTTGTAATTAATTAATCGTGTTTGAATGCTGTTATAACTTTAAGTCTCATTTAAACAATCATTAATTAGAAATGTATTTATTTGTTTTAATTATGGAAATTTACTAGAACTGACATGGTTTACTTATGAATCAATATGTAAATAAACAATGACTATAGCTGTCAATCTTAAGATTTTATTACAAAGAAGAATAATTCTATAGGAAATTATTGGAAATTTACTTGTTTTCTCAATGATTTGACTGCTATCGTGAGGTTTAGTTTTGACGACGACAAGTGTCCCAAGACAGAAAAGATCCTTAGTAGTTTGGCAAGAGATTTTATAATCGGGAGAGTATACTCGATATGTGCAGTTTTAAACTCCTGAGACATGTATGAAATCATGCTATAAGTTGGAAATTGCACAATTTATGGACAAGCAGCAGACAAGCTCTTTAATTATTCCGATAGCGTGGAAGTCAATTTAGATGTTTCTGAAAGTTAGCTGGGTACATCCGAACTCTTTTGTCTGCAATATCCAAAGGTAAACCTGAGCGGGGGAAATACCAAATGAAAGAAAAAGAGCCTTCACAGTTACATGTCTAAAGTATTCCGTTAGACGGGAAAGAGTCCCCGTTATTAAGGTTAAAAGTTCTGCTGTCCTCGATTCCTTGGACATGTTAAATATGAGAATAACTTATGAGATCTCTGATCAAATATTGCTCGGTTTATGCTGACTCACAAGACATTTGCCTTGTGCCGGAAATCAATTTGGATATTTCTGAATGTTAGCTGGATACATTAAGAACTCTTTTGTCAGCATATCCAGAGCGGCGGAAGTGCTAAATGAAAGAAAAACGAAACTTCGCAGTCCAGTCCACAATATTATACTATGGTGATCAGGAGCACCACGTCTAAAGTAATTTGTTTAGTCGGTATATAGTCCCAGATGTGAAAGTTAAAAGTTGTGTAGTTCTCTACTAATTGAACATGGTAAATACGAATAAATGTCATGTAATCCCTGAGCAAATATTAACTATAAGTTGGAAATCGCTGAACAAGAGTCGTTTAGTATCTTTTCAGCGTTTGTAAGGAGCAGCAGACAATTTCTCGATAGGCAGGAAACATGAAGACTTTTATGGCTGGTGTTCCCAATGATTGAAAAGAAGAAATTTTACGCTATAATGATCGGGATACACCATGTCTAATGTATTCAGATAAGTAGGAAGAACGTCCTTGATATTAAGGTAAACATTATAGTAGTTCTCGACAATGTACCGATAACGTCGGAATGGTCACTGGGATCATAATGAAGAACTCTTTTGTCCGCCATATCTGACTGGTGCTGGAGTTCCAAATGAAAGAAAAAAACGTTCGCAGTCTATGAAGGAATTTTATTCCATATTGATCAGTGATAAAGCATGTCTAAAGACCTGTTTGTACTTGTAAAGTAATAGAATCTCTATCTAGATATTGGTTATAAGATGGCAAGTGCACTCAGAAGATATATATTTTGCTTGTTGCCTTATCTGGACGACAGTTAGGCTACCATTGCTCATGTTTTCAGCAAAAGTATCTTCTCAGCATTTGTAATGACCAGCAGAAGTCAATTTAGAGCTTTCCGAATGTCATCTTGGGACATCAAGAACTCTTTTGTCTGCAATTTCGAAAGTATGCTTTGAAGCTCAACCAGTGCAGCTGGAGTACGCTGTTCAGCAAGAGTATGGATACCCTCTTTGGAGACCCTCTTTGATCAACGAATCGAAAGATATTTTACTTGTTACTGGACAACAGTTTTCAGCATGATAATCTTCTCAATATCTGCGATGACAATAGGCAATCTCCAATAGTATCGAAAATCTTGAAAGAAATAAGCATGTTAGGGTATTCATTAAGACCACAAGAAGCTGGAATTGTCACCTTTGCTTTTAGGGGCTCTGGTAGACGCTTTACAGACAGCAAAGAAGTCAATCGTCTCTGTCTTTTCGTGATCCACGTCTAATATTCACCAAGAGAAACCGTAACTGAACCCTATGATTATCACTCATTCTCAAACATCTTCCAGTGAGTAGTGTATTTACATTGACTACTACAACTTTTGGGATTGTTATATTTGGTGGATATCCACTCTGAATATTTGACAGTGACTACTTAGGTTTGTGGGGTTCCTCCGTAATGATCGCAATAGATCTGAATTGACGCACGTTTAATTCCTAATGTCAAACTGGCTACCCTAAATGATTTCATCTCAACATTCAAAGACGTTATGAATTAGTCATCGATTAGTCTCACACCTGTAACATTTCCCAGTCTTAATATTAACGCAGTAAGATCAATAGCTTAAGTACCAGAAACAAGTTTCGAATGATAGCACTTGTCTCTAAAATCTCAAAATTCCTCAATGATCATTTTATACGTGTTACATATAAAACAAAGAAACTTATTATACCGACCGGAGCAGCACGATTAAAAGAATCCGCAAAATGCTTTATCAGTCTTCATTTTTTTTTTGTCTCTTTACTCATTATATTTATTCTCCCGCTTTGTGTATGTGTAAGGCTTATTGTTTTTTTTTTGTTAAAACTGCGATAAACAAAATATATAGTAACACAAATATTTTGTTTATTAGTACAAAATATCTCTGTCTGTCCATTTATACGACTGTTGTTGAGTTATTCTGACAGATTGTGTTAACTTATTTGTACGTTTGTATGTACTATTAGCTCGCTCTCATCTTTGACGCGTTTGCTTGATTCGCTTGTTCGTCGCTCATTATCTTGAATAATATCGTATGCGAATATATTTACTCTCTTTTCAAACACACTCATATTGTTTTACGTTGACGTATGCGTAACGTTTGGTTTACTTATAGGTTGCCAGACGTTGTTGTGTCAGTTTTAGTTCAGTTCTAGTTCAGTTCTAGTTAGGGTGATCGATTATTCGACATTTTCCAAAAACCGGTTTTCGAATAGTTCGAATAGTTAACATTTCAAAAAAACCGGTTGATATTTTTCAAATTCAGAAAAAACCGGTTAACCGGTTTTTCATAATAAATAAAAAAGTATATGTTAATTTGAAGAAATTATTGTTTATGTTTAAATTTGATTAATAAAACATGGCCCGAAATGATTTTTAACAGTTTAACAGATTATACCCAGCAAAAAAAGTGTGGAAAAAGATGTAGAATTTTCATCACAACTAGTAACCCGAAGTGCTTCAAATTCAGGTGAAAAACCTATGAATTTTACATTAGCGTGTCATTGGAGGGATGTTGTTCATTTTTGACAACTTTGAACGACATCTAATCTTAGCTTTAGAAGCTGTAAAAATCCGATATTTGTATTTCAAAAATAAACCACATTCTTTAAATGAAACGCTTATGTAAATTTCATTGGTTTTTCATCAAAATTTGAAGTACTTCGAATATGTTGTTTGTAGTGACTTTTCTACATCTCTTTTCTCATTTTTAACTGTGTTTTAATTTGTAAGTATATGTTTGGTTTATAAAAGCGAAAAGTATGCAATCGCATTTTTGGATGTGATTAAGATGTCGTTTGTAAAGTATGACATCAATTATTTTTTGCTGGGTAACTTTAGATCTAGTCGTCTGATTTACATTATTTCTTTAATATAAAAAAAATTAGGAAAAAAGTGGACACTTCTTTTAAACATAAGGTACTATGTAATCCAAGCTTATTCTAAAGCCCTTTTAGGAAATTTTCATAGGCATTCCAACACTTCCATAATATTTCAGCGGTAAATTTATTATTGTAATTGGAATATAATCTTAAGATTAATAAAATTTTATCAAACAGTTTATCAATTTTACAAATAAAATTTTTTAATTAATTAGGAAAATCAAAAAAGTTTAACCAATGGTGCTTTAGAAAAATATATCCTAGTTCTTGGACTCGAATATTATTAAAATTTAAACGGGCTGTATTATTTACTTCAAAATTTCATTTAAATAATCTTTTAATACAAAGCAAATAAAAGTATTCGAAACCGGTTTTTAAAAAGTGAAAAAACCGGGTTATTCGATATTCGAAAAATCAACATTTAAAAAAAACCGACACTGGTAAAGCAGAAAAAACCGGTTTTAAAACCGGTTGAAAAATCGAGTCGATCACCCTAGTTCTAGTTCAGTTCTAGTTCTGTTCTAGTTCTGTTCTAGTTCTGTTCTAGTTCTGTTCTAGTTCTGTTCTAGTTCTGTTCTAGTTCTGTTCTAGTTCTGTTCTAGTTCTGTTCTAGTTCTGTTCTAGTTCTGTTCTAGTTCTGTTCTAGTTCTGTTCTAGTTCTGTTCTACTTCTGTTCTAGTTCTGTTCTAGTTCTGTTCTAGTTCAGTTCTAGTTCAGTTCTAGTTCAGTTCTAGTTCAGTTCTAGTTCAGTTCTAGTTCAGTTCTAGTTCAGTTCTAGTTCAGTTCTAGTTCAGTTCTAGTTCAGTTCTAGTTCAGTTCTAGTTCAGTTCTAGTTCAGTTCTAGTTCAGTTCTAGTTCAGTTCTAGTTCAGTTCTAGTTCAGTTCTAGTTCAGTTCTAGTTCAGTTCTAGTTCAGTTCTAGTTCAGTTCTAGTTCAGTTCTACTTCAGTTCTAGTTCAGTTCTAGTTCAGTTCTACTTCTGTTCCAGTTCTGTTCCAGTTCTGTTCTAGTTCTGATCTAGTTCTGTTCTAGTTCTGTTCTAGTTCTGTTCTAGTTCTGTTCTAGTTCTATTCTAGTTCTGTTCTAGTTCTGTTCTAGTTCTGTTCTAGTTCTGTTCTAGTTCTGTTCTAGTTCTGTTCTAGTTCTGTTCTAGTTCTGTTCTAGTTCTGTTCTAGTTCTGTTCTAGTTCTGTTCTAGTTCTGTTCTAGTTCTGTTCAAGTTCCAGTTCTAGTTCTGTTCTAGTTCTGTTCTAGTTCTGTTCTAGTTCTGTTCTAGTTCTATTCTAGTTCTGTTCTAGTTCTGTTCTAGTTCTGTTCTAGTTCTGTTCTAGTTCTGTTCTAGTTCTGTTCTAGTTCTGTTCTAGTTCTGTTCTAGTTCTGTTCTAGTTCTGTTCTAGTTCTGTTCTAGTTCTGTTCTAGTTCTGTTCTAGTTCTGTTCTAGTTCTGTTCTAGTTCTGTTCTAGTTCCGTTCTAGTTCTGTTCTAGTTCTGATCTAGTTTTGTACTGCTGACTCAGTGATACGTTTTACGTAACGTAATGAGGTTTTAAATAAAACATAAGGCCAATATTACGAAGAATGGAACAAAATGTTAACGATTTTTTCTGCTCAAATCTGGCAGCCCCATTTTCTTAGTTGTTGTTGTTCGCTCTATTATTGTTTTGATAGGTTCGAGTGTGTGTGCGTGAGTATCTAAGCATGTATAAGTTACGTTACGTTTTCTTCTTCTATTTTTATGTTTCTAATATGATAAACACACTCACTACACTTGGTATGTGCTCATTTCAGTTTCTACTTCCTTCGCGTATACACTATAGTGTCGTGTCGTGGGTTTGTTTTTTTTTTTGTTCTTAATTTCTTTCAGTTCTTTTCATATTGTTGAATTAAATTTTGTATGATTTTTCACGATTTCTACAAGTCGGGCGAAATAAAAAATTTACTTGAAAAAGCAAAAATACGCGAGCATTTTTAGTTGCAAATCTGTGGTCTTTGGTGGTGGCGGCAACGACGATTTTTTTAGAACCTTAAAACGCGAATAGTGTGTTTCACTTGCTTTAGTTTTTTTCTTTTGTTACGTTTGTGACGCGCGTTGGGTTCATAAATTTTCGTTAAATTTTTATATATTTTTTTTTTAAATTTTCGGTTAGTTTTTTGTTGCTGCTAAAGACAAATAATATATATTTTAAAATTATGGCAATATAGTGTTTTAAAGAAATTTTTTTTTGTTAAATTTTTTGCTAGATTTTAAAAAGTGTGTGTGTGTTGGAAAATATCACCAGTGTTTTGTGTTCAATATATATTTTTTGAAATATATTTTTGAATTTTTTTTGAAAAAAAAAAAAAATGTTAAAGAAAATAAGAAACAAAATATAAAGAGAAAAACACAAGTATGAAAATTTGTAGTTTTTTTGCTTTTTATATTTAAATGAAATTAAAAAAAAGAATTGAAAATTTACGTCAATAGAGATGTCTGGGTTGGACCAGACATATTAAAACAAATATTTCTTTGCTCTTTCTTCTTATGCTCTTACGTTGTTTGTGTTTTTTTCCTTTGGTTCTTTAAACGATTGCGTTGTATTACGTCGTCCTCTACGTCCTTTGCTTACGTTACGTTTTCTTAAAAAAAAGTTTTTGATTTTTTTACATTTTAAGATGTTGAAAATTTTATTATTATTTTCTTAAATATTATACAATATTTTCTCTTAGTAATAAATAAATAAATGTTGTGAATTTGTGTTTTTTTATAATATTTTATTTTTTATAAAATTTTGTAAAATTTAAAGAAAATATAATTAAAGTTTTATTTATTTCTGTTTTTATTTTGTAACGCAGCTCTCGTTAATTTAAGACGACGACGACGTTTACGCGTAGCTGAAGACGACGACTAATTTATAAATAAAAAAAATTTATTCATTTAAATTTAATAAAAAATAAATTTAAATTAAAAAAATCCCACAACAAATATTTATAATAATAAAACAACAACAAAAAACCAATAATTACAAACCTGTAATATAAAACAAAAATAAAAAGATAATCAATCATATAAATTTTTCAAAAAAAAAAGATCAAAAAGAGAGAAACACAAGAAGAAGAATAATTTATTGTAATTCCTCAAACAACAACAACAACAACTTAATAATTTCAAAATAAATATTCACAGCCAGAGAGATAAAAAGAGAGAACAAAGAAACAAAACAAAAATAACTTTGATTTTATAAAAAAAAAAATATTTATTAAAAGGCTTCTTACAAAAATTTCTAAAATCCACGTTTACTACCACAACAACAACAACAACAAGAAGGAAATATCCCTGGTTAACTCCTCAAAAACGACAAAAACCACTATTGGAACCTTAACAACAACAACAACAACATTCAATCTGCAAAGTTTGTTATAAAACAACAACAACAATTTTCCATCAACATCATCATCTAAATATATAAATTATATAAAAAATTCTTAATATTTTAAACATAAGCTTAAAAGTACAAACCACGGATCAATACCAAAGATGGAGGCAAAATTCTTGGCAGGCATATTTTCATTCCTCTCGATATTTTTAGCGATTTATGCTCAATCAACCGGTAAGTTTTTTATTGAACAATTTTTGTTATTCAAAAAAATAATTATTTAAAAAAATTATTTTTTAAAATTTTAAATTAATTTAAAATGAAAAAAAAAAAACTTATAAATAGGGATTTTGTTATATTTTTTTATTATTTTCTTTTAATAATATTTTTTCATTTTATATTTCCCTTATCTTTTGAAAAAATATTAAACGAAAATATTTTTATATAATTGTTTTTTTTTTTTTATAAATTATAAATTAAAACCACACTGTACTTGTTTAATAAAAAATGTTATTTACAATTTTTACACAAATTTTGTGTAATATTGTTGTTTTACAATAATTCAAGGTACCTCTTTAATCAGACCATTAAACAGTCGTAATTTTTGTGCTGTCAAAGGGTGACAGTGAATAAAAAATTATATTTTTGAAATGTTGAACATTTCTTTCTAAACTTTGTTTTAAATTATAGGAAAGTTAACAATAGGTTAGTTCTAGTTCAGTTCTTGTTCAGTTCTAGTTCAGTGCTAGTTCAGTGCTAGTTCAGTTCTAGTTCAGTTCTAGTTCAGTTCTAGTTCAGTTCTAGTTCAGTTCTAGTTCAGTTCTAGTTCAGTTCTAGTTCAGTTCTAGTTCAGTTCTAGTTCAGTTCTAGTTCAGTTCTAGTTCAGTTCTAGTTCAGTTCTAGTTCAGTTCTAGTTCAGTTCTAGTTCAGTTCTAGTTCAGTTCTAGTTCAGTTCTAGTTCAGTTCTAGTTCAGTTCTAGTTCAGTTCTAGTTCAGTTCTAGTTCAGTTCTAGTTCAGTTCTAGTTCAGTTCTAGTTCAGTTCTAGTTCAGTTCTAGTTCAGTTCTAGTTCAGTTCTAGTTCAGTTCTAGTTCAGTTCTAGTTCAGTTCTAGTTCAGTTCTAGTTCAGTTCTAGTTCAGTTCTAGTTCAGTTCTAGTTCTAGTTCTAGTTCTAGTTCAGTTCTAGTTCAGTTCTAGTTCAGTTCTAGTTCAGTTCTAGTTCAGTTCTAGTTCAGTTCTAGTTCAGTTCTAGTTCAGTTCTAGTTCAGTTCTAGTTCAGTTCTAGTTCAGTTCTAGTTCAGTTCTAGTTCAGTTCTAGTTCAGTTCTAGTTCAGTTCTAGTTCAGTTCTAGTTCAGTTCTAGTTCAGTTCTAGTTCAGTTCTAGTTCTGTTCTAGTTCTGTTCTAGTTCTGTTCTAGTTCTGTTCTAGTTCTGTTCTAGTTCTGTTCTAGTTCTGTTCTAGTTCTGTTCTAGTTCTGTTCTAGTTCTGTTCTAGTTCTGTTCTAGTTCTGTTCTAGTTCTGTTCTAGTTCTGTTCTAGTTCTGTTCTAGTTCTGTTCTAGTTCTGTTCTAGTTCTGTTCTAGTTCTGTTCTAGTTCTGTTCTAGTTCTGTTCTAGTTCTGTTCTAGTTCTGTTCTAGTTCTGTTCTAGTTCTGTTCTAGTTCTGTTCTAGTTCTGTTCTAGTTCTGTTCTAGTTCTGTTCTAGTTCTGTTCTAGTTCTGTTCTAGTTCTGTTCTAGTTCTGTTCTAGTTCTGTTCTAGTTCTGTTCTAGTTCTGTTCTAGTTCTGTTCTAGTTCTGTTCTAGTTCTGTTCTAGTTCTGTTCTAGTTCTGTTCTAGTTCTGTTCTAGTTCTGTTCTAGTTCTGTTCTAGTTCTGTTCTAGTTCTGTTCTAGTTCTGTTCTAGTTCTGTTCTAGTTCTGTTCTAGTTTTGTTCTAGTTCTGTTCTAGTTCTGTTCTTGTTCTGTTCTAGTTCTGTTCTAGTTCTGTTCTAGTTCTGTTCTAGTTCAGTTCTAGTTCTGTTCTAGTTCTGTTCTAGTTCTGTTCTAGTTCTGTTCTAGTTCTGTTCTAGTTCTATTCTAGTTCTGTTCTAGTTCTATTCTAGTTCTGTTCTAGTTCTGTTCTAGTTCTGTTCTAGTTCTGTTTTAGTTCTGTTCTAGTTCTGTTCCAGTTCTGTTCTAGTTCTGTTCTAGTTCTGTTGTAGTTCTGTTCTAGTTCTGTTCTAGTTCTGGTTTAGTTCTAGATCTATTCTGGTTCTGTTCTAGTTCTGGTTCAGTTCTAGTTCTATTCTGGTTCTGTTCTAGTTCTGGTTCAGTTCTAGTTCTATTCTGGTTCTGTTCTAGTTCTGTTCTAATAGGTGCATTACGGTCCCACTGTACCCCGTAATGTTAATGACACATACTAGCAAAAGTTATTGATATTATTTTTAGTTATTGTTGTTGTTGTCATTATTATTTTAAGTGTAATGTTAACAAAACTATTAATGTCAGGCATTTGGGTGATAACATTTCATTTTGTTTTTGTTTTTCTGTGTCCAAGTACTTATAAAAGTGTGTTTATTTTATTAGCAAAAGATATAGACTTACATACGTATACTTATATAGGATTTTATTACATATTTTTTTATTAATACTCAAAATATCTATAAAGATAAAATAATAAAAATAGATAAACCAATTCTTTATTTTTGATTAAATTTAAAAATTTACTCTTAATGTTTTCTTAAATAATTTGAAAATATAATGAAAAAATTTCATTAAAAAAGGGAGCAAATTATAACCTAGTATGGAACTAAAGGAGTTGTCTTAAAGTTTGTAATATTTGTGCTTCAACTAACCAATGGCATATCAATCGTTATTCAAACTAGATATCTGAAAAGTTATAGCAGTGTACGGTACGGTGTCGTCTACTTTCTTAGCTTTTGTATTTTTTTTTCTATTTATATAAGGTTATAGAAAACCATAATTATGTTAGCACTTTTTTTTGAACAAAATAAATAATTAGCTGGAAATTTATTATTTTTAAATTTTCCTTTTAACAAAAAAAAAAAAAAAAATATAATATAAACATTTTCGTTTAAAGTGAATACATAATAGTTTGTACAGTTAAATTAGTATAGTACAGTACAGTATTGTTCGAAACCTAAGCAAATGTTATAGTCAGTGTAATCAAATTGTAGAACTTTAGAACTTAGACCATTCATAATGGCTTCTAAAGTCTATAATATCTTTAACTTTGATTGTCACTGTCAGGGAAAGTTACTTAGTTTTTTAACAATACTGTATATTCGCCTACATCTATTCACAGAATCTGTTTTACTTCCAGTCGTTTTTGTTTTAATAGAATTTCTAAATTTAAAAGTTAAGAGATTCATCTTACAAGCAATATCGGCTATTGACTAATCAATTGACTAATCAATGGACATGTTTCTTGACTAGTTTATAGACTAATTTGTGGACTAATCCCTAGACCAGTCAATACTCTTTTGACATTCTATTGATTAGTCTGTATACTAGTCTACTGACTAGTCTATGGATTAGTCTAGTGACTATTCTCTAAACCAGTCTATGGGCTATTATATGGACTAGTCTATTGAATAATCTATTGACAAGTCTATTGACTAGTCTATGAACTAGTCTATGCACTAGTCTATTGACTAATGTAAGTACTAGTCTATTGACTAGTATTTGGATTAGTCTATTGAACCAGTCTGCTGGCTGTTCTGTGGACTGGACTATTGACTATTCTATGAACTAGTTTATTGACTAGTCTATTTACTAGTCTAATGACCAGCCTATGAACTAGTCTATTGACTAGTCTTTGAATTAGTCTATTGACCAGACTATGAATTAGTCTATTGACTAGTCTATGAACTAGTCTATTGACTACCCTATTATATAGTCTATTGACTAGCCTATTATCTAGTCTATTGACTAGTCTATGGGCTAATCTGTTGACCAGTCTATGAACTAATCTATTGACAAGTCTATGGACTAATCTATTGACTAGTCTATGAACTAATCTATTGACTAGTCTATGAAGTAGTATATTGACTAGTCTATGGACTAATCTATTGACTAGTCTATGAAGTAGTCTATTGACTAGTCTATGAACTAGTTCATTTACTAGTCTATGAAATAGTCTATAGACTGATCTATTGACTAGTCTATTGACCAGCCAATAAACTAGTCTATTGACTAGTCTGTGAACTAGTCTGTTGACTGGTATATAGACTAATCTATTGACTAATCTTTGAACTAGTCTATTGACCAGACTATGAATTAGTCTATTGACTAGTCTATGAACTAGTCTATTGAACCAGTCTGCTGACTGTTCTGTGTACTGGACTATTGACTATTCTATGAACTTGTTTATTGACTAGTCTATGGACTAGTCTATGGGCTAATCTATTGACCAGTCTATGAACTAATCTATTGACTATTCTATGAAGTAGTCTATTGACTAGTCTATGAACTAATCTATTGACTAGTCTGTGAAGTAGTCTATTGACTAGTTTATGAACTAGTTTATTTGCTAGTCTATGAACTAGTCTATGGACTACTCATTGAACTAATCTATGGAATAGACTATGGGCTAGTTTATTTACTAGTATATAGGCTAGTCTAGTGTCTAGTGAGTAATCTATGGACTAGACAATTGACTAGTCTATTAACTCGTCTATAGATCAATATTCTATGGACTAGACTTTTGGTCTATATCTTTATGCATACACCTAAAACCTAACTAACAATAATTGTTTTTAATTCAAGTAAAATTAGAAAACAAAAATCTTGTAATTTTCTTAAATTTTATTTATTTACTTTAGTAATAACAACATCTTTAATTAATCGTTTTAAATATTTAATTTTAATACCACTACATATAAAAACTTCCCAAAAATGTTTACCTTAAAAGAAAAAAGAAAAAAATAATATAATTAAAGTTATCTATAGAATTTATTATCAGTTGTTATTGAAATTAGTATTTGTTGTTACTAAATATACTAAAATTTTAAAATTTTTTCAATAAAACACAATTCTCTTTGTCTCTCGTTCTCAGACACATACATTTCCGCAGTCTCTCTCTCCCTGTCAATAATTTTTTTTACTCCTCCAAATACTTTGATTAGGTTTCCTACTCAATAGTGTTTATCTTAAATTTGTTTTTTTTTTATTTGTCTATATGTATTTCAAAAATCAATTATATATATAAATATAACAACAACAACAATATCTAAAGAATTGTATTTAAATAATATTTTTTTATTTATGCTTTATAGAGGTATGTTTATATTTTCTAATTCATTTGTTAATTGTAGTTTTTGTTGTTGTTATTTTTTCTATTTGTATACAATTTATTGATTACTCTTTTTTCAATACTGCCGCCTGCTCAGCTGTACTGAACTGTTAGCTAGAGCCAATATTTACCTCCTCCTTCTTCTGTGTTTTCTTTTTTACCTCTACAAAACACTTGACTTCAATATGTCTCACCTTTTTTTATTTTACACAAAAATTTCTCTGTTGGGCCATATTTCTCCCTCTTTAGCCTCCCTCTTTACACTGGCCCCATATTTTTTTTATTTAAACATATGGTTAGTTGTCGATTATACTTTAGTGTTTTGTATTGCAAGATTTGCTTTACAATTTTTCTTTTTAGTTGTTGTTGTTGTTGCCGTTTTTGTGAAAATTTATTTTCAATTTTAATTGAAAATATACATTGAGCAATAACTAGACAACGTTGGCTTTTCACAAATCCCCATCGTTGTTAGTGTAATGGGTGCACAGCATGTGGCAGAAGTTTAAGGTTTTGAGATTAGTAGAGTAGTCTATGGACTAGTCTATAGAGTAGTATATGAACTATATAATAGCCTATTGACTAGTCTATGATTAAGTCTTTTGACTAAAGACTAATCTATGCACTAGTCTAATTACTAATCTATGACACTAATATATGAACATGTTGACTAGTCTGTAGACTAGCGTAGACTAGCCTTTTGACTAGTCTATGGAATAGCCTATTGACTAGTCTATGGACTAGTCTGTTTACTAGCTTACTATCTAGCCTACTGACTAGTCTATGGACTGACTAGTAACTAGTCTATGGTCTAGTTTATTGACTAGTATTTGGATTAGTCTATGGAATAGCCTATTGACTAGTCTATGGACTAGTCTGTTTACTAGCTTACTATCTAGCCTACTGACTAGTCTATGGACTGACTAGTAACTAGTCTATGGTCTAGTTTATTGACTAGTCTAGACTAGTTAATTACTATGGACTAGCTCCTTTACTAATCTTTAGTCTAGCCTATTAACTAGTCTATGGACAAGACTATTGACTTGTCTATGGACTAGCCTTTTGACTAGTCTATTGACTAGTCTATGAACAAGTCTACGGACTAGTCTATTGACTAGTCTACAGACTAGTCTACTGACTAATCTACGGACTAATCTATTGACTAGTCTACGGACTAATCTATTGAATAGTCTATGGACTAGTTTATTGATTAGTATATTGACTTGTCTATTGACTTCTCTGTGGACTGGCCAATTGACTAATATATAAACTAGCTAATAGACTAATCTATAGACTAGTGTATTGACAAACTATATATTTATCTATGGTCTAGCCTGTTGACTAGTCTATGGAATAGCCAATGGACTAGTCTATTAACTAGCTTACTGACTACTTTATAGATTAGCGTACTGACTAGTCTATGGACTAGCCTACTGGCTAGGCTATGTTCTAGCCTACTGAGTAGTCTTTGAACTGACTAGTAACTAGTCTAGCTCCTTTACTAATCTTTAGACTAGCCTATTGACTTCTCTATGGACTGGCCTTTTGACTAATATATAGACTAGCTAATAGACTAATCTATAGACTAGTGTTTTGACTAAACTATAGATTTATCTAGCCTGTGGACTAGTCTATAGACTAGGCTACTTACTATTCTGTGGACTAGTCTATTGCTTAGTTTATTTACTAGTCTATGGGCTAGCTTATTGATTAGTCTATGAACTAGTCTACTGATTCGCCTATGGACTAGTCTATTACTATTCCTAGTTCAAAGACTACTTCCTATTTTAACCTATGAAGTAGATTATATACTGATCTATTGCCTGGACTAGGAAAAGTTTATGGGCGTGTCTATTAATTAATTTCCCTCCCCACTACAGTGATTACTTGGGCTCATTAGAAAGTCACTTGTCTCCTTTTTAGATTACCAAAGATATGTTTAGTAGTCAATCGAGTCAATCTTTTAGGAAACCGAATAAATAATCAGCTTTTTTATGTAGTGGACTTCATTGACCAGCTGTTTTCTTTTGCTAACAGCCCACGTATGTGACACTACCATAGCCCTCCCTCACCAATATTTGTTCCTTCCTTTTTGTTGCTCTCAATTAAAAGTCACGTGTTTTTTATAGCAAAATTTTCCTTATGAGTTTGTGTGTGTGTGTAATAAACACAAAAAAGTTATGTTTTATTATAAAATTTGTATCGATGTTCATTGATCGCTTTTTTTCAATTTTTTGTGGGATGATGAACGGAGGTGGGGGAGAAATATTGTCTTCATATAGAAATTTGTTTATTATTATTTTTTTTTCGATTTTTCCACAACCAAAAACAAAAAGTCATAGTTATTCTATTGACCAGTTTGCCACAGCAATATAAACTAATCAATCGATTTAGCAGGAATCAAGGCATTACCTTTTGGATCGAACTGGTATATTAATTAGACTATTGATTAATCTATCAACTAGCGTTAGTAAACTAGTCGATAGTTGAAATGAGTTTGAGACCATAAACTAGTCAATAAGTTAATTCATAGACTGGTCAATAGGTAAGTCCATAGACTGGTCAATAGACAAATCCATAGACTAGTCTATAGATTAGTCAATTAGTCCGTAAACTAGTTAATATACTACTTCATAGCCTGTGGACTAGTCTATTGTCTAGTCTTAGAATCAGAGTCTTTTGACTAATCTATCAACTAGTCTATGGACTAGTGTATAGACTAGACTATGGATTGGTGTATAGAATTGTGTATATAGTCTATAGTCTATTATGGATAAGTTTATTGTCTAATCTCCCAACTAGTGTATGCACTGGTTTACTGACTAGTACTTGTCCACTGGCTAGTCGATGAACTAGGGTATAGACTTATCTGTGGACTAATATAAGGACTATTCTATTGTCTAGTTTATTGATAACTTTATGGAGGAGTCTATTGGTTTATGGACTGGTTTACTGACAAGTCGATTAACTGATTTATTGACTAGTCTATGGACTAGTGTTTAAACTATTGTCTAGTCTGTGGATTTATGGACAAGTCTATTGAAAAGTCTATTAACTTGTATATGGAGTAGTATACATACTAGTACTTGACCATTGACTAGTCTATGGTCTATATAGCCTAGTTTATGGACTAGTCTATTATCTATGAACTAGTCTATTAACAGATCTATTGACTAGTCTGTGAGGTAGCCTGTGGACTAGTGTTTATACTAGACTATGGACTAGTTTACGGATTGGCGTATGGACTAGTCTATTTCTCGTCTGTGGACTTATGGACAAGTCTATTGACTAATCTATCAACTAGTATATAGAATAGTGTGTAGACTAATCTAAGAGCTATTATACTGTCTAGCACTAGCTTCTAAACAAGTCTATTGACTAATATATCAACTAGTGTATGGACTGGCTTAGGTGCTTCAAACTGCAGGGTTGTTATCTTATGTTTATTATGCCAGAGAGCAACAGAGAGAAAGGAGAAAAAAGGAATTGTATAAGAGAGAGACAAAGTGGGAGGTTTGCATATTAAGCAGGAGTATTTACAAAAATTTGACAACTACAGAGAGAGAGAGAGTAAACAGAGTCCATTAAATATTCTTACATTGTATGTATGTATGTACAAATATTTTTCACATTTTTATCAAAGATTATTTTTCAGATATAATGGAATTAAACTGATAAATAAAAAGGATATTGAAATTTGTCTATTAAATAGATTGTTATAATATTATTTAAAACCCTTGTTAAGTACAAAAATATTTATGACAAAATGTTTCATATTTCGATGTTTTAAAATTAAACAATTTTTATAAAAGAGTGATTGACTTGTAAGTTGTTTATATTAAATTGTATTTAACTTTTTTTAAAAAAAGCAAATATTGTTTTAAATTAGTCAACTTGTTTTTGAAATATTTTTTTAAATATGTTTTAAAAATACATGTGTGAATATTATTGTACTTTTGTACCCGGGTCATTAACAAAAGATTTTAAAATATATAATTGTTATAATGACTCATGAGCTTTAAAACAATTTTTTTTAAACTTTAGTATATATAAACGTTTAGCTGTTATAAAATAGAATTTTAAATAATTCTAGCCAAATTTTTTTCTTTGTATATTTTATAAATTTAGTTGTTAATATAAAAAAAATACTTTTTCTATATAGTTAATTTTTTATTATTTGTTGCTATTTATTGTTGGTTAATGGATTCTTATCATTTTATTTTTGAAATAATAATAGAATACTAAAAATTCCTTGAACTTTTTTTGTTCAAACCATTTTTATTTTATTTTCAATACATTCACCTTATATTGAAATTGTTTTTTTTTTTTTTTTTTTTTTTTTTTTTTGTGTTCATTATATATATTCTATAAAATTTCATTGATATGTTGAACATTGAAAGTATATAAAAAGAAAAAAAAAATATAAAAATATCTGAACAAAAAAGAAATTGTGCAATTGAACAAAGAGGACCGACCTCCTGTAACATGCAAACCAATCTACGAAAAAATTGCAAAGAATCTTTTTTTTGTAAATAGATTAATGGAATAATAGCATATATTTCTTATTTCCTTGTCTTTTTTTAATTATTTTATAAAAATTATAACAAGTAAGTTTTTTCTTTTACTAAAAAGTAAATACAGTATGGTGCGAAACTTAAGCATGTTACTACACTGTTCATAAGTTTTGTAATAGATTTGTTATTGCAGTACACTCTGTGGCTTAATCTATGAACTAGTTTAATGATTAATCTTTGGACTAGTCTATTAACTGTTCTATTGAGTCTATCTAGTCTATTAACTGTTCTATGCTATGGACTAGTCTATATACCATAGTCTATGGTATAGTCTATGAACTAGTCTATGGACTAGCCTATCGATTAGTCTATTGACTACTCTATGAACTAGTCTATAAACGTAACTATGGACTAGACTATTAACTTAATTATGGACTAGTCTATAGACTAACCTATGGATAAGTCTATGAACTTCTCTATGGACTACTCTGCCAACTTAACTAATCTATATACTAGTCATTGGACTAATCTATGGACCAGTATATTGACTAATCTATGGACTAGTCCATAGTCTATTCTTTTGACTAATCTGTGGACTAGACTATTAGCTACTTTACTAGTCTATGAACTAATATACAAGTCTATGAACTAAGTCTATGGAATAGTCTAGTGGACTAGTATATCAATTTACCTATGGACTATTTTATCGACTAGTCTCTGGATTACCCTATCGATTAGTCTATTGACCACTCTAAGGACTAGTCTATAAACGAAACTGTATTAGATTAATAACTTGATTATGGACTAGTCTATAGACTAGCCTACGGACAAGTCTATGAAATACTCTATGGACTAGTTTGTCAACTTAACTAGTTATGAACTAATCTATGGACTAGTCTATAAATAACTCTATGGAAAAGTCTATATAATATTCTATTGACTACTCCGTGGAGTAGTCTATGAACAAGTCTGTGGACTAGCATATCGATTAGTCTATTGACTACTCTATGGACTAGTCTATAAACGTAACTATAGACTAGGCTATTAACTTAATTATGGGCTAGTCTATAGAGTAACCTATGGATAAGTATATGAACTATCGATTACTCTATGGACTAGTCTATAAACGTAACTGTAGACTAGACTATTGACTTAATGATGGGCTAATCTATAGACTAACCTATGGATAATTCTATCACCTACTCTATGGACTAGCCTGTCAACTTAACTAGTCTATGTACTAGTATTTGGACTAACCCATGGACCAGTACATTGACTAATCTATAGACTAGTCTATAGTCTAGTCTATGGACTAGAATATTATCTATTTTAGGTACTAGCTTATGGACTAGTCTATGAACTACTCTATTAGCTAATTCATGGAGAAGTCTATTATCTATAACCTAGTCTATGGACTAGGATACAGACTAGTCTATGGTCTAGTGTATGAACTAGTCTATTGACTACTCTGTGGACTAGTCTTCAATTTAGCTATGGACTAGACTAGTCTATAGACTAGCCTATTGACTACTTATGGACTAGTCTATTAATTAAACTATGGCCTAGTGTATGGATTATTCTATGAACTAATATATGGACTAGTTAAAAAACTAGTCTTTGGTATATAGACAAGTCTATTGACTACTCTGCGGACTAGTCTATGGTCTTGTCAAAGACTAGTCTGTGGTCTAGTCTATTGACATAACTATGGACTAGTATTTTAACTAGTTATTTGACTAGTCCACTGAGAGATCTATAAACTTATCCTTTGACTTAGGATATTATTATTATTATTCTTCAACGACAAAAGTTTAATAGCACATAAGTTCCCATCCCTGCTTCAAATAATATATAGGTGCTACAATTATAATAACAAGCCACCGAGCATATGTTCTCTACATACAGCTTTGCTAGCCAAAAAGCAAAAGAGAGAAAAGACACACAGACCCCAAGTGCATTCATTCATTTCATTCTTTTAATATACAGAGGTCATGTTGTTTTTTAATCAAACAATAACATATGTATTGTTCACCCTACTAACGTCATCAGCAGCAGGCAAAATACTGAAATCGAAACAATCACCACTAACCACCCAGGTGCTGATGGCAAATAGAAAACTGTTTAAACAATTGGGAATGTACTATTTTCATTCAACAGGTTTTCCTTTTTTCTTTGTCGTTGTTGCAATAGAAAAAAAGTGTTTTGTTTAAATTTTATAAAAAAAGAAATTGTTATCTTTATAGAAATGTTTAGTAATAGGATGAGTTTAAATGAACATTTTAAAGATTTTAAAGAGAATTTAAAAAAAAAAATTCGAAACTGTTTTTTAAGGCAAAAATTTCAAGCTGAATATCCAAAAACTGGCAACGCTACAGGTCCATGTTAGGGGGGATATTTTGGGACTCTTTTGACACTTTGAACTTAAGCGAAATATATTGCCATTAGTATATTGCAGTTTATGATAATACAGTTGTTAGTTTATGATAAAACAGTTGTGATAATAAAGTTTATCGATAAAGCAGTGTATAATAATTTATAAGAAAATTGTCAAAATTCGTTCTATTTTCAAAATTTTGCAAACATTTAAAGGGTCTCGGAAGTCCTAAGGTAAAATTTGATATCATAATAGAATTTTTTGGAATTTTTTCTAAAATTTAAATTATAAACGCCATAAATATAATTACTATTACTATAAAGTATAAACAATATATATTTGTTCATACAACTTTTTATACTTTCATTATCATGCTCATCATCTACAACAGATTTTTATATAAAAATTTATATACCTATTTAAAACAAAAACAAAAAAGCAAGAGAATTTCTATAAAAATGTACAAATATAAAAGTTTATATATTTTTTTGTTGCAAAATTTATATTCTATACACTATACTAGTACATATATACCTAAATAGTATGTACATTAGACCTGCCCTAGAAATGAAGATTTGCTTCTTGTTGTTCTCAAAACTAATTAAAAACAAAATTTAAGTTCCAGCTACTAAGGGTCTGTTGCGTTTAAAAATTGTTATTAAGAACAAAGAAAATTTAGTTTTTGTTTTCATGATCACATCTAATGTTTAGTTGTCTATATAAATATCTGATAGAATATTAATATGTATGTAGTTTTCTTTATACATTCTTCTCTTCTATGTTCATCAATTGTTTGTATGTTTAACAGAGAGAAATGTGTGTAAAGTACATGACTAGTACTCGTGCTGTTGCTGTTAGTTTTACTATTATTTTAGCTCCACCATCACCTTCATCAACCGTCATCAAATGAACAATAAATATTATAGACTCTGTTTTGTGTTGTGTTTATATTAATTAAAAACCAAAAAAAATGTTAAAATTAAATTTAGATTTAATTTGAATTTTTGTTATTTTTTGTTTAGTATTAACGCATATTGGCTCTAGTGATGATACAATAAACATAAAAATTGGAAATAGTACTTAGTACTAGTATATAAAAATACCCGGCAGTTGTATAGTATGAAACAAAAAAAAAAAATAGAATTTTTTAAAGTTCTCTGTGTTAGTTATAGAACTAGAGTACATATTTTGATGTAATATGACTTATTTGCCCTAGTTAGATTACCAAGTGATAGTTTGGTAACTAATTACCTTACTAGTTCCTTAAGCTAAACAGTCAACTCTTTAGTTTACAAAAAGCCTTAATTCATTATGCTGGATCCCATTTACCACTACTCGAGCACCCAAATCAGGCGAAATTGCAGGAATAATGCTTTCGACGTTGGCCTGCAGCTACATATACATATATATATTAATGTAGACCCAAAAAAAAAGATCTTAGGGTTAAATAATAATAATAATCTTGATAGATAAGAAGTCTGAGTGCTTTACGAGAGTACCTGTTCCACGGTGGTACATTTTTAACCATATGCTGAGGCGACTGTTTGTGACTTGAAAAGAACACGCAGGTGGGAATTTCTGTACATGGTAACAGAATGCACGGTAACAGCACCGAACTTTTGCCAAACTGTTAATTTCGTGGTAAATCAGTCGTTTAATCAACGTTCCTTTTCTGCGATTGAGATTTTAACCATACTCCCTAACAACCGACCACTGTAGAATCAGATTATGTGGTTTTCTGGTCAAACCCCTAGTTAAAAGACTCCAAGCTGCCATTACCTCCAGTTTGTATTCTATAAAAAACTTTGAAAACTAACTTTTATTACAGAAAACTTTGAGTTTAAAGTTTAAAAGTTTAGTATAACAGTTTTTTCTATAAAAATGTTAATGTATAACAGTTTTCTGTAAAGAAAATTTTGTGTATAATATATTTTTTTCTATATTTATTAGTTTATCAATAAAAATGATTGTATAACAGTTTTTTCTTCAGAAAATTGGGTGTATAACATTTTTTTATATAGAATATTGTGTGTATAACAAAATTGTGTGTATAACGGTTTTACGATAGAGAATTATGTGTATAACAGTTTATTTTGATAGAAAACATTATGTATAAGAGTTTTTTATAAAAATTTGTCTACATATTAGTAGAGTATAACAGTTTTTTCATAAAAATAGCTGTATAACTTTCTTTCTCTACAGAATTCTTTGAGTATAACAGTCTTTAATAGAAAACAGTATGTATAACTGTAATTTGTATAGAAAATTTTATGTATAAACGTTTTTTTATAGAGAACTTACAGTATAATAGTTTTTCCTATAGAAAACTTTTAATTATAAAAATTTTGTATATAGAATA
Organism: Lucilia sericata; assembly: GCF_015586225.1. Lineage (NCBI taxonomy): Eukaryota > Metazoa > Arthropoda > Insecta > Diptera > Calliphoridae > Lucilia > Lucilia sericata. Next base: position 152,121 of record NW_023994260.1, read on the forward strand.
CTTTGAGTATACCAGCTTTTTCTTTAGATCAGTTTACATATATTACTATTTTATAGAACATTTGTGTATAACAGTTTAGACTTTAAGTATAACAGTTTTTATATAGAAAATTTTATATTTAATAGTTTTTTTCATTAAAATTGTGTGTGTAAAAGTTTTATATATAAAAATTGCGTGTATAACAGTTTTACGATAGAGAATTATGTGTATAACAGTTTATTTTGATATAAAACATTATGTATAATAGTTATTTTTCATTAAAAATTTTTGTATATCAGTTTTCCTATAAATAGTTGTGTGTTTAGAAGACAAAACTTTTTGTATAACCGTTTTTTTACAAAAAATTTATGTATAACAGTTTTTTCGTAAACAAATTTGAATAAGTTTAGAAAAGTATTAGTATAACAGTTAGTTTTGATATAGAAAATTGTGTGTATGTATAAAGAAATTTTTGTATAACAGGTATAAAAAAAAAAGATTTTTATATTTCATTTATGTGTATAACAGTTTTTATTCCACAAAAACGTTGGATATAACAGTTTTTTTTATAGTAAACTATTTTTACAGTTTTTTTGTAGATAAAATTGTTGGTAAAACTATTTTTTTATGAAATGTTATGAGTATAACAGTTCTTCTTATGAATGATCTAGGGTATAACAGTTTTTTGTAGGAAACTATGAGTATAACAGTATCGATATAGACAATTTTGTGTATAGCGGGCTTTTCTACTTTTTGTATAACAGTTTTTCTAGACAATATTGTTTGTATAACAGTTTTTTATTAAATGATTTTTATATTAAATTTATGTGTATAAAACTGTTTCTGCAAAAAAATAAAGTTCTTTATAGAAAAGTACATATGTTTACAGTTTTTCTATAGATAAAATTGTCGGTAAAACAGTTTTTTTATAAAACGTTGTAAGTATAACATTTCTTCTTAAAGATAACCTAGTGTATAACAGTTTGTTCTGAATGTTTACATAATTTTGTAGAAAAATAACAAATTTTAACATTAGTACTTTCTGAGATCCTAAAAAAGTACCATTTGAATAGTATTTTAATACCAAAAGGAAAAAATCTTAATTTTCCATACCGTCTGGCCATTTACACATTCTTATAGTACAACCAGCATTCATTTAATTTCTGTTGGAATATGTCCCTGCGACTCATGTGTCTCTTTCAACTTTTTGTTCTTCATTATTCTGTTAAACAAACAAAACTTTTTTCAATTTTTTTGCTGACCACATACTAGAGGTAGTGTTAATGTTTTTTTTTTTTTTTTTTTTGCCCAAAATAATGGAAAACAACAACACTAAAACAAAAATACATAAAACCACATTTTGCAAATGAACACGCACACACACAGTACATAAAACAATATTAAAAACATAGAAATGGGTTAAACTTACTAGTTAAGACGAAATTTTAATACCCTACAAAAAATTTTTTATAAAATTCTTAAAATTTGAATTCTCCAAAACTATTATACATATGTATTTTACTTTTAGATTTATGCTTAAAAATTCTTCAAATTCTAGTTAATTGATTTTATATTTTATTTGTTTACCTTTATCAATACACTGCGAGATATTATTCTTGCTAAATACTTAAATGAAAACATTAGAAACCACCAATGATGATGACGTGAGTTTGTTTTGATATTTAGTTATTGTTATTGTTTTTAGTTTTATATACGGAATTTTTTTCTACAACATATGTATTTACACATTGTTTTTGTTAGTGACAAGTATACATACATTCACTACCTCTTTCTGTCTGTCTCTTTAACACTGTCATATTTGTTTACAAGTTTGTTGGTATAATGTAGTGTTTTCTATTAGTTGTATGTATGGTATAAACCTGACAGTGTTGCATTTAACAAGTTAATAAAAATGGACAGTTATTTGCTTCTTCTTTTTCTTATTTTTAATAAACAGTTTTGGCAATTGCAAAGTGTAATGGTCATAGTGCTCTCTCTCTTTTTCTTTTTTATGTTGTTTTAATTTCTTTTTCATTTATGTATAATTTTCATATTTTCTTTTTTTTTCGTTATTTTTTACCTTTATTTTAAAAGTATTATTCCATACCATTAGCCAATTTTGTGTAACCACCAGCCAGCTTTTTATACACATTTCTTTTCTAAACATATTCAAATCTCTTTTCTAGACAGACACATGTATGCTTGTGACTATATTCTCGCGTATTTTGAAATAGTTTTTCGTTGATTTTTTTTTCTTCACTAAACTCAATTTCAATTGGTTCAAGTGTATGTCTAATCTGTCTAAAACTATTTTACCGGCCAACCAGCCAATTTCAATTACAAAATATTTTGTGTTTTCTTGTCTGTGTTTCTATGTTTTTATGCAGATTCCTTTTTAGAAAGGTTAGATAATACATTTTTGGGTATTCTTAGTTGCTTTTTACTGAAATATTTTTTTTTTTGCAAAAAGTATAGGGAGGTGTAAATACATATGTAAATATTGCAATGAAAACAAATAATAAAGTTATGTTTTTAACAGTTTTTAATAGAAAACTTTAAGTACTAAAGTTTTTTTTTTTGTATAGAAAATTGTGTGTATAGCAGCTTTTTCTATGGAAAATATAGTGGATAAGATTTTTTTCTAAAGAAAACTTTAAATCTCACAGAAAATTCTTTCATTCATATGGAAACTATTTTTGTATAAAAACTGTATGGAAAACTGTAAAATATAATTGTTTTTAAAAAGAAAATTGTTTGTATAACATTTTCTTTTATAGAATTATTTGAGTAAATAATTGTTTCTATACTAAACATTATGTATAACAGTTTCTGTCTAGAAAAATTATTCGAGTGTTACAATTAGTTCTATAGCTAACTTAATGTGTACTTGGATGTATAACAGTTCTTTATATATAACATTAAATGGGTGGCAATTTTTCAACCCAGTGTATAACAGTTCTTTTTTCAAAACTTGTTTGTATAACAGTTCTTTTTAAAAAATTCTTCTAACTAATACTTTCTAGAGTAATATTTACGTATAACCGTTTATATATAACAGTTTCTGCGTAAAATTTTTTGTATAACTCTCATAGAAAACTTTAAACTTGTGTACAGTATAATAGTTTTGTAAGAAGATTTTTTGGTATAACATTTTTTTTAATCTTTCAATATAACAGTTTTTTTTTTTTTTTTTTTTTTGAAAATTAACAGTATAACAGAAGAAAACTTTAGTATTTCCTATAGAAACCTTGAATTATAAAAGTTTTCTTTGGAAAACTAATTATTTAACAGTTTTTTATTTTAAACTTTGGTTTATAGCAGTTTATTTAATAAAAAACTCTACGTATAACAGTTTCTTTTATAGAAAACTTTATCTATAACAGATTTTTTAAAAGTTTTAAGTAACGTGCTTTTTTATATAGCGAACTTTGAGTATGACAATTTCTCTAGAGAAAACTTTGATTATAACAGTTTTTGCATAGAAATTTGTGTGCATTGCAGTTTTTACTATTAAAAGCATTGATTATAACAGTTTTTTCTATACAAAGCATTGATTATAACAGTTTTGAGCATAACAGTTTCCTATAGAAAATATTCCATATAACAGCTTTTTCATAGAAAACTTTGAGTATAACAGTTTTTCTATACAAAACTATGATTATAATAGTTTTTACATAGATAATTGTGCGTATTGCAGTTCTTACTGTAGAAAGCTTTGAGTATAACAGTTTTTTCGTATAGAGAACTTTGAGAAGACATTGAGTATAACATATTTTCTATAGAAAACTCTGAGTATAACAGTGTTTCTACAAAAAAACTTATGTATATAAAAAATCTTCTCCATAGAATTTTGAGTATAACAGTTTTCTATAGAAAACTTTAAGTATAAATGTTTCTTCTATAGAGAACCTTGAGTATAACAGTTTTTCTATAGAAAACTTTTGTGAACAACTGATTTTTCTATAGAGAACTTTTAGTATGACAGTTTCCCTATAGAAAACTTTGATTATAATAGTTTTTGCATAAAAATTGTTCGTATCGCAGTTTTTACTATAGAAAGCTTTGATTTTATTTATACAAAGCGTTGATTATAACAGCTTTTTTTGTATAGAGAAAGTTGAATATAACAATTTTCCTAAAAAAACTTTCAATATAACAGTTTTTCCAATAAAAACTATGAGTATAACAGTTTTTCTATAGAAAGCTTTGGGTATAACAGATATTTTCTATATAAAACTCTGAGTATAACAGTTTCTCTATAAAAAACTTGTGTATATAAACAAATTACTAAAGAAAACTTTGAGTATAACAGTTTTTTTTATAGAAATCTTTGAATATAACAATTTTTTCTATTGATAGCTTTGAGTATAACAGTTTTTTCTAAACAAAACATTGATTATAATAGATTTTTCTATATATAACTTTGAGTATAATAGTTTTTCTATAGAGAACATTAAGTATAACAGTGTTTATACATAAAACTTTGATTATAATAGCTTTTCATTAAAAATTTGTGTATAGAACAGTTTTATTTTCTATAGAAAACTTTGGATATCACATTTATAAGAGTTTTCTATAGTAAACCTTGAATATAGAAGCTTTTTTTATAGAAACAATTAAGTTTATAGTTTATAGATCAATCGAGTATAACAGTTTTTACCATAGTTAACTTTGGGTATAACATGCGCTCTTCTTAATTGACAACAGTTTTATACAGAAAACTTTGTCTAAAACAGTTGGTTTTATGCAAAATTTCGTGCTTAAACATAAAATGTATTATAGTTTTCTGAAGAAAACTTAGAGTATAACAGTTTTGTTTTATTGAAAATTACATTTATAACTGTTCTATAGAATAATTAGATAAAAAAGCAATCAGTATAACAGTTTTTTGAGAAATTTTACAGTATAACAGTTTTTTTTATTAGTTTTTGTCTGTTTCCGACGTAATACGACTTTTTTGACATTTATCTAAAAATCGATTATTCGACTTTTTTCTTACAAGAAAGTCGACTTCGACTTTTCATAATGTCATATAACATTCCTATCCCTAAAAGAACTAGTTACGGCACTAGTTCTGTCTCCCTATGTTCTTCCCTTTACGGGGCAGTGTTGCCTACTGTAATGTTAAAAAAAAGACTGTAAAACAAAAATACCCACACGTGTTTTTTAAACACTAATTTATTTTTCCATATAAACAGCTTAGCAAAACATTTCTATTAGTCAGATAATAATAAATCCCTTTACACAGTCATTTATTATTACAATTATTTGTTTTGTAAAGTCTCGTATAAAATACATATTTATTTATTTAAGTTTATAATAAATTTCCATTTTACTACATTTGCGTGCTCTCAATACAATTGAATACAAATATATGTATATAAAAATTCACAATAGTTGATTTTCACTTTTAAACAAATTTATTACAAACAAATACATCGATATAACACGGTGACTTTGGTCAAGTATTTGGAAAAAAAAGTTGATTTGAATTTTTATTATTAATATATATTTTTTGCGGTTGTTGGATGAATTAATGTGTGTATTTTTATTTTATTATAAAATAAACAGCTGTTAAACAAATTTATTGAATTTTATTTTTATATTTATTGAAAAAATCAATTGATTTGTGTACGAATTTAATTGATCTATTTTTCTTTTATTGTTTTTTTGTTGTATGATCAGTGTTCAGTTTATATTGAAATGTGTTTAAAGTTTTAATGGAAATTTATAAAGAATTAAAAAAAATTAAATTGAAATAATCGTTTAATAAAGACGTTTTTTTTAATAATTTTTAATTAGGAAAAATTTAATTTAATTTAAATTATTTTTTATTTGTCTGGAATCTGCTTATTAATGGTGTTCGAACAGTGGTTAGTAGGGTGGTATAAATCATAAGAAATAATATAAATAAAATTTAAAAAAGATATGGCAACATTCTTATTTCGATCTTCGAACAATTGATTTTTATTCAAATTTCAGTTCAGTTCTAGTTCAGTTCTAGTTCAGTTCTAGTTCAGTTCTAGTTCTAGTTCAGTTCTTCAGTTCTAGTTCAGTTCTAGTTCAGTTCTAGTTCAGTTCTAGTTCAGTTCTAGTTCAGTTCTAGTTCAGTTCTAGTTCAGTTCTAGTTCTAGTTCAGTTCTAGTTCAGTTCTAGTTCAGTTCTAGTTCAGTTCTAGTTCAGTTCTAGTTCAGTTCTAGTTCAGTTCTAGTTCAGTTCTAGTTCAGTTCTAGTTCATTCTAGTTCAGTTCTAGTTCAGTTCTAGTTCAGTTCTAGTTCAGTTCTAGTTAGTTCTAGTATTCTAGTTCAGTTCTAGTTCTAGTTCAGTTCTAGTTCAGTTCTAGTTCAGTTCTAGTTCAGTTCTAGTTCAGTTTAGTTCAGTTCTAGTTCAGTTCTAGTTCAGTTCTAGTTCAGTTCTAGTTAAGTTTTAGTTCAGTTCTAGTTCAGTTCTAGTTCAGTTCTAGTTCAGTTCTAGTTCAGTTCTAGTTCAGTTCTAGTTCAGTTCTAGTTCAGTTCTAGTTCAGTTCTAGTTCAGTTCTAGTTCAGTTCTAGTTCAGTTCTAGTTCAGTTCTAGTTCAGTTCTAGTTCAGTTCTAGTTCAGTTCTAGTTCTAGTTCTAGTTCAGTTCAGTTCAGTTCTAGTTCAGTTCTAGTTCAGTTCTAGTTCAGTTCTAGTTCAGTTCTAGTTCAGTTCTAGTTCAGTTCTAGTTCAGTTCTAGTTCAGTTCTAGTTCAGTTCTAGTTCAGTTCTAGTTCAGTTCTAGTTCAGTTCTAGTTCAGTTCTAGTTCAGTTCTAGTTCAGTTCTAGTTCAGTTCTAGTTCAGTTCTAGTTCAGTTCTAGTTCAGTTCTAGTTCAGTTCTAGTTCAGTTCTAGTTCAGTTCTAGTTCAGTTCTAGTTCAGTTCTAGTTCAGTTCTAGTTCAGTTCTAGTTCAGTTCTAGTTCAGTTCTAGTTCAGTTCTAGTTCAGTTCTAGTTCAGTTCTAGTTCAGTTCTAGTTCAGTTCTAGTTCAGTTCTAGTTCAGTTCTAGTTCAGTTCTAGTTCAGTTCTAGTTCAGTTCTAGTTCAGTTCTAGTTCAGTTCTAGTTCAGTTCTAGTTCAGTTCTAGTTCAGTTCTAGTTCAGTTCTAGTTCAGTTCTAGTTCAGTTCAGTTCAGTTCTAGTTCAGTTCTAGTTCAGTTCTAGTTCAGTTCTAGTTCAGTTCTAGTTCAGTTCTAGTTCAGTTCTAGTTCAGTTCTAGTTCAGTTCTAGTTCAGTTCTAGTTCAGTTCTAGTTCAGTTCTAGTTCAGTCTAGTTCAGTTCTAGTTCAGTTCTAGTTCAGTTCTAGTTCAGTTCTAGTTCAGTTCTAGTTCAGTTCTAGTTCAGTTCTAGTTCAGTTCTAGTTCAGTTCTAGTTCAGTTCTAGTTCAGTTCTAGTTCAGTTCTAGTTCAGTTCTAGTTCAGTTCTAGTTCAGTTCTAGTTCAGTTCTAGTTCAGTTCTAGTTCAGTTCTAGTTCAGTTCTAGTTCAGTTCTAGTTCAGTTCTAGTTCAGTTCTAGTTCAGTTCTAGTTCAGTTCTAGTTCAGTTCTAGTTCAGTTTCTAGTTCAGTTCTAGTTCAGTTCTAGTTCAGTTCTAGTTCAGTTCTAGTTCTAGTTCTAGTTCAGTTCAGTTCTAGTTCAGTTCTAGTTCAGTTCTAGTTCTAGTTCAGTTTCAGTTCAGTTCTAGTTCAGTTCTAGTTCAGTTCTAGTTCAGTTCTAGTTCAGTTCTAGTTCAGTTCTAGTTCAGTTCTAGTTCAGTTCTAGTTCAGTTCTAGTTCAGTTCTAGTTCAGTTCTAGTTCAGTTCTAGTTCAGTTCTAGTTCAGTTCTAGTTCAGTTCTAGTTCAGTTCTAGTTCAGTTCTAGTTCAGTTCTAGTTCAGTTCTAGTTCAGTTCTAGTTCAGTTCTAGTTCAGTTCTAGTTCAGTTCTAGTTCAGTTCAGTTTCTAGTTCAGTTCTAGTTCAGTTCTTAGTTCAGTTCTAGTTCAGTTCTAGTTCAGTTCTAGTTCAGTTCTAGTTCAGTTCTAGTTCAGTTCTAGTTCAGTTCTAGTTCATTGTTCTAGTTCAGTTCTAGTTCAGTTCTAGTTCAGTTCTAGTTCAGTTCTAGTTTAGTTCTAGTTCAGTTCTAGTTCAGTTCTAGTTCAGTTCTAGTTCAGTTCTAGTTCAGTTCTACTTCATTCAGTTCTAGTTCAGTTCTAGTTCAGTTCTAGTTCAGTTCTAGTTCAGTTCTAGTTCAGTTCTAGTTCAGTTCTAGTTCAGTTCTAGTTCAGTTCTATTTCAGTTTCTAGTTCTAGTTCAGTTCTAGTTCTAGTTCAGTTCTAGTTCTAGTTCAGTTCTAGTTCTAGTTCTAGTTCAGTTCTAGTTCTAGTTCAGTTCTAGTTCAGTTCTAGTTCAGTTCTAGTTCAGTTCTAGTTCAGTTCTAGTTCAGTTCTAGTTCAGTTCTAGTTCAGTTCTAGTTCAGTTCTAGTTCAGTTCTAGTTCAGTTCTAGTTCAGTTCCAGTTCAGTTCAGTTCTAGTTCTAGTTCAGTTCTAGTTCAGTTCTAGTTCAGTTCTAGTTCAGTTCTAGTTCAGTTATAGTTCAGTTCTAGTTCAGTTCTAGTTCAGTTTTAGTTCAGTTCTAGTTCAGTTATAGTTCAGTTCTAGTTCAGTTTTAGTTCGGTTCTAGTTCAGTTCTAGTTCAGTTCCTGTTTAAATCAGTTTTATAAATCGATTTTCGAACAATCGACTTTTTGTTGAAAAAAGTCGAAGTCGACTAGTAGATTATCTTGTAAGTAAAGGTTTAATTTTGGGAAAGTAACCTAAACTTTTCCGAAGTTATCAAAAATATTTATGCAATTATTATTATGCCGTCCCAAAATAACTATAAATATATTCCTCAATTATATGCAAATTGATTTTTTTTTTCATTTGCTTTCCAACATTTTAATAATGACAAAACTGAAATAAATGCAGGACAGAGAGTAGATGAAAAAAAAAATTATAAATTCAAAAAACAACACTCGCACATAAAAATTAAATATATTGCAATTGATTGGTATTTATTATTGTAAACAAAAAAAAAAAATTGTAGTGAAACCTTATACGAGTAATATTGAATTAAAATGAGACACAATCAACGATAATACCAAAGGTTAAATGATAATTAAAATTTAACAAAAACAAAATAAAAAATGTACTGAATATAAAATATAGTCACACAAGTAAAATGTTATCATATTTAAACATTTAATTTTAATTAATTAAAAATTAAACATTTTATGAAAAAATTTAAATTTACCATCCCCCGCTGGAGCGAATTCATCCCTAACATAACTAATTTAAAGTATACGAATAAGTAATATTTGCTTACATCAAAGTTGTGATTAAAAAATCACCAAAATTGTTTATATATTTTGCAAATCTGGTAAGCCTGTTTAACAGAGTACATTCGCACTAATACTTATACACATTTAATCATGGCGAGTACTTTTTTTCTGTTTTTTATTTTGACCAAAATGGCCAAGGTAAGAAATTGAAGGCAAGTGTGCACAACAACAACATGTGCTACACATGGACATATAAACAAACACGTTCAAAGAAAAGTAAAGAGCAAAAAGAGGAAAATGAGAAAAAAGAAATTGAAAAACAAAAACAATATCTCTGAATAGTATTTGAGAATGTCATTATGACAGCATAAATTATGTATACATGTTCAATAAATTGAAAGGAAACAGGTCCGATCATATGATACTTTATATAACCTAGACCCTAATTCTCTAATGGTGCTAGTTTAGTTCTAGTTCAGTTATAGTTCATTTCTAGTTCTAGTTCAGTTCTAGTTCAGCTCTAATTCAGTTCTAGTTCAGTTCTAGTTCGGTTCTAGTTCAGTTCCAGTTCAGTTCTAGTTCAGTTCTAGTTCAGTTCTAGTTCAGTTCCAGTTTAGTTTCTAGTTCAGTTCTAGTTCAGTTCTAGTTCAGTTCTAGTTCAGTTCTAGTTCAGTTCTAGTTCAGTTCTAGTTCAGTTCTAGTTCAGTTCTAGTTCAGTTCTAGTTCAGTTCTAGTTCAGTTCTAGTTCAGTTCTAGTTCAGTTCTAGTTCAGTTCTAGTTCAGTTCTAGTTCAGTTCTAGTTCAGTTCTAGTTCAGTTCTAGTTCAGTTCTAGTTCAGTTCTAGTCAGTTCTAGTTCAGTTCTAGTTCAGTTCTAGTTCAGTTCTAGTTCAGTTCTAGTTCAGTTCTAGTTCAGTTCTAGTTCAGTTCTAGTTCAGTTCTAGTTCAGTTCTAGTTCAGTTCTAGTTCAGTTCTAGTTCAGTTCTAGTTCAGTTCTAGTTCAGTTCTAGTTCAGTTCTAGTTCAGTTCTAGTTCAGTTCTAGTTCAGTTCTAGTTCAGTTCTAGTTCAGTTCTAGTTCAGTTCTAGATTCAGTTCTAGTTCAGTTATAATTCCTTTCTAGTCAGTTCTAGTTCAGTTCTAGTTCAGTTCTTGTTCAGTTCTAGTTCAGTTCTAGTTCAGTTCTAGTTCAGTTCTAGTTCAGTTCTAGTTCAGTTCTAGTTCAGTTCTAGGTCCAGTTCTAGTTCAGTTCTAGTTCAGTTCTAGTTCAGTTCTAGTTCAGTTCTAGTTCAGTTCTAGTTCAGTTCTAGTTCAGTTCTAGTTCAGTTCTAGTTCAGTTCTAGTTCAGTTCTTAGTTCAGTTCTAGTTCAGTTCTAGTTCAGTTCTAGTTCAGTTCTAGTTCAGTTCTAGTTCAGTTCTAGTTCAGTTCTAGTTCAGTTCTAGTTCAGTTCTAGTTCAGTTCTAGTTCAGTTCTAGTTCAGTTCTAGTTCTCAGTTCTAGTTCTAGTTCAGTTCTAGTTCAGTTCTAGTTCTAGTTCAGTTCTAGTTCAGTTCTAGTTCAGTTATAGTTCAGTTATAGTTCAGTTATAGTTCAGTTATAGTTCAGTTATAGTTCAGTTCTAGTTCGGTTCTAGTTCAGTTCTAGTTCAGTTATAATTCTGTTCTAGTTCAGTTATAATTCTTTTCTGATTCAGTTCTAGTTCTAGTTCTGTTCCAATTCTATTCTAGTCTTAATTGCTACCTCAAACAGATGGACCGGCAGATATAGCTTAATCGACTCTAAAATACATCCTTAATAACATTAATATGTCCTGACTAATTATCCATTTCCTATTTACTATTTGTCAAAGTTATCAAAGTGACAGTTATTGTTTTTCATTTAGAAATGACAAACAAAAATCACTTAACCCTAATTAGAGTGTAATGTCTCATCTCATCCTTAGTATAGTTGTTTTTTTCAAAGAGATATTTGACATATGTAAAACTCACTTAATTTAGTGTGTTTGTCATAATTGAAAATGTTTATAAGTTTTTTAATGTATTATTCAAAATACAACAATTTATATATTTGCTGGAGACTATTAAAAAAAAAATCGTTAATTATTTTAACATAAAAACCTTTATTTATTAATATTTAAATAATAAACAATAAAAAGTCAACAAGTAAATATGTAAATAAATGAAAAAGCAGACAGAGAAGATATTCCACAGTGGAGGTATTTGGATAAAAATATTAATAATTTATAAAGAGTTTAAGTGATTTTGTTTGACTTGCTGCAATTAAAGTACGCGTTTCTTATAATTTTATGATAAAAAATTTTAATAAAATTGTATTTACCAATTAGAAATTACAGTTTTATTTATTTTGTTTTCAATTTCCCCACTGTGCGTTAGGCAAATCTATTTTTTCTTATTTTTTAAATTATTTAACTGTTAACTTTGCATTATTTTGTTTGTATGTATTTATATTGTTATAATTAAACAAATAAATAAAACAATTCTTAATAATAAAGCTGACCAAACTAAATAAACTATTTACTATTATTTTGATAGTTAAGTAAATAAACCTATTTATTTATACATAATATTGTTTTAAGCAGATTAAACAATATTTTTTCATATTTTCTTAAAAAAAAAACAACACAATTTTAAAACAATAAATAACAATTTTTCCATTCATTGATATGACAGTTTACGGACATTCACTTTAAGATGATAACAATCATATAGAGATGATATCATTGAAGTTGAGTAGAGGTTGCCACAGTGTTAAACTTATAAAGAAATGAACGATTTTTTTATTAATTGAAGTTTTCCATTTTTGGTTTACCCTTAATAAATTTGGGAGTGTTTTTTTTTCTATTGTTATTGTTGTTGTATTAAATATTTAGCTATTCATACATGTTTATTTGATGTTAATATACAACAAATCTGTTCTAAGTCTACGTAAAAATATTTGTTTAGAATGAAAATAAATTAAAATAAACAAATGAGACAATACAAACAGAACAGTTTTTTTTTGTTGTATTTTATTTTCTTACTGAAATATTAAATATAAAAAAATTTGTATATTTTGGTTTTTATAAATATTCTTTTTTTATTTCTTCTGGTTGTTGCTACTGCTGACTAGGTTTATTTGTTTGTATGTTTAAAAATTCCGTAGGAGTAAATATCAGGTTTATTAACTGAAAATGGCAAATATGCATCGACGGCATTATTATCCGCATATTATTATAATTATTCTTTTATTTTAATGGGTTGTAAAAATAAACAAAGGAATAAAAGAAAAAATTTAAGTATAAATTTTAAAATTTTACAAATTACTCATGAATTTTTAAATTGGAAAGAAGAATGCTGGGTATATTTCAGCACTTGTTCTTGGAAATTTAAAATTTTTCTTTTACCGATATATTTTTTGCATGAATGATTCCGTATGTGTGTTAGAATTATATAGTATTACTTAAGTTTTCCTTTTTTGTAGACAATCAGACTGGTCTCTGTGGCGTATTGGTATTTTTATACCCTACCATCCTGTATTGGGGGTTGTAATACATATGAGTTTATACTGTTGTTTGTAACAATTAAATATAATAGAGTTTATAACAAATTAAAGGCTAGATGATTGTCCGGACTATAGATCAGGAGATGGGCTAGATTATAGTACAAATTAAAAACTAAACTATGTTCCAGACTATGGACTATAGTTCCAACTAAAGTCTAGACTATTGTCCAGTGGAAAGACTAAAGAGTAAAGTATAATCCCTATTATAAATAGATCGAATAAGAGACTTGATCAAGACGAAATATACTATAGAGTAAACTATAATACAAATTAAAGACAAGACTATAGACTAAACTATAGTCACGACTGTAGACTAAACTATAGTCCAGACTATTGGCTATATTATTGTCCAAACTGTATATAAGACTATAGATTATACTATAGCCCCGACTCTAGAATAGACTATATATTGACTACAGTCCAAATTATAAAATAGACTATAGGCCAGTTTATAGATTAGACTATAGTTCAAACTATAGATTAGAGAGTGGTTCCAACTATAAATTAGACAATAGTTCGAACTATAAATTAGACTGTAGTCAAAACTATTGATCATACTATAGATTTGACTATAGACAATGCTATAGATAAGATTATAGATTAGACTATAGATAGGACTATTACCCACACTATAGATTAGACTATTACAGACTATAGTCCAGACTATAAAAATTAGTATAAATTGGACTATAGCCCAGACTATATTTCAGACGGCATATTTGACTATAGTCCAGACTATATATTAGAGTATTGTCCAGACTACAGATTAGACTATATATTAAGCCATAGTCCGTATAGACTTTAGTCTGGACTATGGAGGAGATTTTAGTCGGTAGATTAGACTATAGTCTAGTCTAGACTATATATTAGATTATCGTCTAGACTACAGATTAGACTATATATTATGCCATAGTCCAGACTATAGTCCACTATAGATAAGGATATTCTCCAGACAATAAATTAGACTATAGTCTAGACTTTAGATTTTACTATATATTAGACTATAGTCTAGAATATAGATTAGACTTTAGACTAGAATAGAGATGATTTTAGTCTAGATTATAGATTATAGAATATACCAGACTTAGATTATAGTCATGACTACAGATTAAACTATATTATAACTGTAGTTCGGGCTATAGACTAGAATAAACTTCAGACTTAACACTAAACTATAGTCCAGACTACCTCTGTTTTAGGGTATCATATGGTCGAGCATGTTCTGCCATAAATTGTTTATATATATTAATATGTACTTGGCGACAAAATATTTTGTTGGGGAAAAAAGTATTGAAAATGTTTTCATAACTAATAAATAACTTTAGCTAATTTTGTGAACATTTTTTGACATTTTCAAGTGTTTTTATTTGATACCAAATATTTTTGGTTTAAATTTAAAATATAAGATTCTTGTAGCCCTAATATTATTTATAGTTTTGAAAAGAAAAACGTGTTATGGTTTATTTACCACGTGTCGAAATGTTTTTGTTTACATTTTTTATTATAATTACCTGGCAACCATTTGATTAGTCGCTCTCTCTCTCTTTAAATATCATAAAAATCTGTCAAATAATTAAAATTTCTGAAATTTAGCATCACAAGTACTTCATTTTGACCTATATTTGTTATCGTCTGTAGGCAAAATATAAGACTGTTTAGTGAAAAGGGTGAAGGGTAAAATGGAGTCTTTTTATTGTCATTATATCCTTTCCTAACTTAAAAGGATTTATGGATTCGAATTTTTAATAAATTAAAAAGTTGGCCTAGTTTTTAAAAAAATCAATCTAGTATTTTTTTTTTTTTTATAAAACCAAACCCAAAAATAGTTATAAATAATGTGTGTTTGTGATAAAAATAAATTATGCTCAAAAAATTATTACAACACCATAATGATAATGATGATGATGCTTATGACAGTGACAATGAAATCAAGATCTACATTAAACAAAAAAGAATTTCCCAACCCCCGGCTACTTAGCAACGTCATCATTAAAATTAACATTGACAAATTATTCACAAACTCACATGAGGTGTGATCAAAAAATAACAACAACAAAAAATGGCAATGCCATGAATTAAAAGCAAAATCGAAAAAAAATATGGTCAAAAAAGCAACAAAAAAAGTCAACAAAGTTTGACAGAAAATACAACAGCACTACAACACTATAGACAAGTGAACAAAGGAAACAGGAACATAGACAAAAAGAGTAAAATATACTTAAACAAAGAGAGACAGAGAGAGAGCGAACCAAGCAAGACAAAAGAAAAAAATATAAAAAAAACTTGGCAACAATATTATTGAAAGAAAATAGAAATAATACAATAACAACAACATCTAAAACTATATAAAATTGGATGAAAAGAATTATGGAGGTTGTTTTTTTTTTTTTGTTTTGTATGTTGTCATTCATTTTGGTTTTCTGATTATAAGTGTTTTTTTTTTCAACATTTTCTATATAATTTTTTTTTCTATTTTGACGTTATCTGGAGACTCTTGAGTTTCCTTTTTCTTGTAGTTGTTGTTAGAGATACACTCTTTGAATTAGAAAAAACAAGCGAAAAACAACAAAGAATTATAATGGTGTCATAAATTTAATTAAATAATCAGTTTGTTTGGTTTAAGTTGACATGATATTGCTACTCTCATAATGAGTACAAACAAATAAACATACATACATACTTACACATACATAATACACACGTTTATATTATTATAATTTTGTTACAAATATGTTGATTATTTTATAACATTCATGACAT
Source organism: Lucilia sericata (assembly GCF_015586225.1). Classification (NCBI taxonomy): domain Eukaryota; kingdom Metazoa; phylum Arthropoda; class Insecta; order Diptera; family Calliphoridae; genus Lucilia; species Lucilia sericata. The sequence goes on from NW_023994260.1 coordinate 167,727, forward strand.
ACAAATTAATTAAGTTAAATTAAACAAGTTAACATAAATATAATCGGTCACGAGTGGTCGTATGACACCCTATGTCAGACTATAGACTATGCTATAGTTGAGACTATAGTCCAGATTACATACTAAACTAAAGTCCAGACTACAGACTAAACTATAGTCCAAATTACAGATATAGACTAGAATATAGACTATAGACTAGACTATAGACTAGACTATAGACTAGACTATAGACTAGACTATAGACTAGACTATAGACTAGACTATATACTAGACTATAGACTAGAACTATAGACTAGACTACGACTAGACTATAGACTAGACTATAGACTAGACTATAGACTAGACTATAGACTAGACTATAGACTAGACTATAGACTAGACTATAGACTAGACTATAGACTAGACTATAGACTAGACTATAGACTAGACTATAGACTAGACTATAGACTAGACTATACTAGACTATAGACTAGACTATAAGACTAGACTAATAGACTAGACTATAGACTAGACTATAGACTAGACTATAGACTAGACTATAGACTAGACTATAGACTAGACGATAGACTAGACTATAGACTAGACTATAGACTAGACTATAGACTAGACTATGACTAGACTATAGACTAGACTAACTAGACTAGACTAGACTAGACTATAGACTAGACTATAGACTAGACTATAGACTAGACTATAGACTAGACTATAGACTAGACTATAGACTAGACTATAGACTAGACTATAGACTAGACTATAGACTAGACTATAGACTAGACTATAGACTAGACTATAGACTAGACTATAGACTAGACTATAGACTAGACTATAGACTAGACTATAGACTAGACTATAGACTAGACTATAGACTAGACTATAGACTAGACTATAGACTAGACTATAGACTAGACTCTAGACTAGACTATAGACTAGACTATAGACTAGACTATAGACTAGACTATAGACTAGACTATAGACTAGATATAGACTAGACTATAGACTAGACTATAGACTAGACTATAGACTAGACTACTATAGACTAGACTATAGACTAGACTATAGACTAGACTATAGACTAGACTATAGACTAGACTATAGACCTAGACTATAGACTAGACTATAGACTAGACTATAGACTAGACTATAGACTAGACTATAGACTAGACTATAGACTAGACTATAGACTAGACTATAGACTAGACTATAGACTAGACTATAGACTAGACTATAGACTAGACTATAGACTAGACTATAGACTAGACTATAGACTAGACTATAGACTAGACTATAGACTAGACTATAGACTAGACTATAGACTAGACTATAGACTAGACATATAGACTAGACTATAGACTAGACTATAGACTAGACTAGACTAGATATAGACTAGACTATAGACTAGACTATAGACTAGACTATAGACTAGACTATAGACTAGACTATAGACTAGACTATAGACTAGACTATAGACTAGACTATAGACTAGACTATAACTGACTATAGACTAGACTAGACTAGACTATAGACTAGACTATAGACTAGACTATAGACTAGACTATAGACTAGACTATAGACTAGACTATAGACTAGACTATAGACTAGACTATAGACTAGACTATAGACTAGACTATAGACTAGACTATAGACTAGACTATAGACTAGACTATAGACTAGACTATAGACTAGACTATAGAACTAGACTATAGACTAGACTATAGACTAGACTATAGACTAGACTATAGACTAGACTATAGACTAGACTATAGACTAGACTATAGACTAGACTATAGACTAGACTATAGACTAGACTATAGACTAGACTATAGACTAGACTATAGACTAGACTATAGACTAGACTATAGACTAGACTATAGACTAGACTATAGACTAGACTATAGACTAGACTATAGACTAGACTATAGACTAACTATAGACTAGACTATAGACTAGACTATAGAAGACTATGACTAGACTATACTAGACTATAGACTAGACTATAGACTAGACTATAGACTAGACTATAGACTATACTTAGACTAGACTATAGACTACTATAGACTAGACTATAGACTAGACTAGAGACTAGACTATAGACTAGACTATAGACTAGACTATAGACTAGACTATAGACTAGACTATAGACTATAGCTAACTATAGACTAGACTATAGACTAGACTATAGACTAGACTATAGACTAGACTATAGACTAGACTATAGACTAGACTATAGACTAGACTATAGACTAGACTATAGACTAGACTATAGACTAGACTATAGACTAGACTAGACTAGACTAGACTATAGACTAGACTAGACTAGACTATAGACTAGACTATAGACTAGACTATAGACTAGACTATAGACTAGACTATAGACTAGACTATAGACTAGACTATAGACTAGACTGACTAGACTAGACTAGACTATATACTAGACTATAGACTAGACTATAGACTAGACTATAGACTAGACTATAGACTAGTCTATAGACTAGACTATAGATTAGACTCTAGACTAGACTCTAGACTAGACTATAGACTAGACTATAGACTGGACTATAGGCCAGACTATAGACTAGACATACTAGACTATAGACTAGACTATAGACTAGACTATAGACTAGACTATAGACTAGACTATAGACTAGACTATAGACTAGACTATAGACTAGACTATAGACTAGACTATAGACTAGACTATAGACTAGACTATATACTAGACTATAGACTAGACTATAGACTAGACTATAGACTAGACTATAGACTAGTCTATAGACTAGACTATAGATTAGACTCTAGACTAGACTCTAGACTAGACTATAGACTAGACTATAGACTGGACTATAGGCCAGACTATAGACTCTATTATAGACTAGTCTATAGACTAGAATAAAATCCAGACTACAGACAAGATTATAGTTCAGACTATAGTCTATGGACTATAGCCCCTACTATAAAGTACCAAAAAGTCCAGACTATAGACTAGAATATAGTGCAGATTATATACTAAAATAAAGACCAGACAATAGTCCAGACTATATACTGACTATAGTCCTGATTATAGCCCAGACTATAGTCCAGATTATAGACCTGGTTATAGTGCAGAAACTTGATTATAGGTCAGACTATAGACTGGACTATAGTTCAGACTATAAACTAGACTATAGTTTAGAATATAGGCTAGACTACAGTCCAAACTATAGAGAAGATTATAGTCCAGACCATACACTAGACTACAATCCGTAGTATAGACTAGGCTATAGTCCTGACTATAGATCACACTACAGTCCTGACTATAGACTAGACTATATTCCATTCTATAGATTAGACTATAGTCCAAGCTATAGACTAGATTATAGCATAGACTATTGACTAATCCATGGCATAAAATACATTCCTGTCTATAGATTAAACCTTTGTCCGAGCTATATTTCCGATTATAGTGCAAATTATAGAGGTCAAAAGTAGCTTAAAAGTAGATCACCTAAAGATTCCAATTTTGCATTAATAAGTTGTTGCCATTTTGCAAAAAAACATATTCTAAATTAAAAGAAAAACAACCTACAAAAACTCACATTTAATTTGATTCATTATCTATAATTAAGCAATTTTCACAATTGTCGTCATCAGAGCAAAAAAAAAAAAAATGAAAATATTCACTCTAACTCACACAACATTCACACAAAAAAAATATTCAATTATCACAATATCGATAAAAATTACGCAAACCGACGAAACAACATTCAATTAAACCTATAATATGCCATCAGGCTGACAACAATTTTGTAAAAAAAAATGACGGTATATTAAAGAAAATTTGCAGTATAATAATAAAATTAATATTCAATTAATAATGTTTCATTATTGTCATAAAGGAATTTTTATAAAAGTGATTTTTTTGTATTAGTTACGATTGCTTATCAGACAAAATCCTTTACACGAATTTTTGTTATAATATTAGAAAACTTTTAGTAAGTTGGCAATAAAAATTATATATCATAAATATTTTTGTATAAAAAGTAATCTTATCAGTACTGCTAAATGTTTTAATATATGTTATAATGTCTTAATCTCGGCCGATAAGAAAATGAGTTACTTTAACATAAAAAATGTCTGTTTATTTTAACTGCAATATGATGAAATTTATTATATTTGTTTTTATATATTTTTATTTTTTGTGTAAAAAATTTTTACTTATCAAAAATATTTACAGACTTTGAAATATATTATTTAGGTAATCTTTATAACGATTTAAGAAATGTCGGTCAAACAAGAAAAAAATAAATATAACAAAAATTAAGACAAGTTTCACACAGTATTTGAGGGAATTACAGTCCAAACTTTACATTAAACTATAGTCCAGACTGTAGACTAAACTAGATAATAATCTTGAGTATAGTTCAGTTAATAGACTAGACCATAGTTCAGACTACAAACTAGACTTTAGTTCGGCCTATAGTTCAGGTTTTAGAATGTAGTCCAGGCTATAGACTATACTATAGCCTATAGTCTGAACTATAGTTCAGACAAGCTTATAGACTAGACTACAGACTAGACTACAGACTAGACTACAGACTAGACTACAGACTAGACTACAGACTAGACTATAGACTAGACTATAGACTAGACTACAGACTAGACTATAGACTAGACTATAGATTAGACTATAGACTAGACTATAGACTAGACTATAGATTAGACTAGACTATAGACTAGACTATAGACTAGACTATGGAATAGACTATAGACTAGACTATAGACTACACTATAGACTAGAATATAGATTAGACTATAGACTAGACTATAGACTAGACTATAGACTAGACTATAGACTAGACTATAGACTAGACTATAGACTAGACTATAGACTAGACTAGACTATAGACTAGACTATAGACTAGACTATAGACTAGACTATAGACTAGACTATAGACTAGACTATAGACTAGACTATAGACTAGACTATAGACTAGACTATAGACTAGACTATAGACTAGACTATAGACTAGACTATAGACTAGACTATAGACTAGACTATAGACTAGACTATAGACTAGACTATAGACTAGACTATAGACTAGACTATAGACTAGACTATAGACTAGACTATAGACTAGACTATAGACTAGACTATAGACTAGACTATAGACTAGACTATAGACTAGACTATAGACTAGACTATAGACTAGACTATAGACTAGACTATAGACTAGACTATAGACTAGACTATAGACTAGACTATAGACTAGACTATAGACTAGACTATAGACTAGACTATAGACTAGCCTATAGACTAGACTATAGACTAGACCAGCGGTTCCCACCATTTTTTACTTCGCGGACCCCTTGAGGAATTTATTTAATTTCACGGACCCCCATACATATTTTGATATCGTATTGTTATAAATAACACTGTGATACAGAAGTGAAGAAAAATAAAATGCAGGCGTTCTCATATACCAATTCTATTTCGTTATAGTCCATAGAGTACGAATATATTTTTAGTTTTCCCCTATCACTTCGTTAACTTACTTTTTAAGAGCAAAATATGCGAAAAAGAGCCATTTTTGAAGTTTTAAATTTGAAAAATCATAAGTTTAGTAGTTTTCATCCGATTTTCAAATCCGATATTTTTTTTAATGATACAAGTGTCTTTTAATCCAAAAAAAGAAATCCAAAATTTATGGTCAAATGTCTGAGTTATGGTCGTTTAAGTAAAAAAACTCACAATTTTTTAAAAAAATGTCATTTTCATCATGCTCTACTTTGACCATGAGGCAGTGAGTTCATCTTTTATTACTTTCCTGAAGAATCACATAAAGGAAGGTTTCTAAAACTTGTTATTTCATAAAAATCTATGAAAAACTGGATGATTTATGCCAATTTTTCTAATAGCATGTTTCTCGAATTTTTGGTTTTCTCCATACAAATTAATTTTTGTATAAAAATGTTTATAAACATTTTTTAAACTTCCCAATAAGCAAAAACCTTTGAAATGATGTAAATATGTATTTGAAAACCTATTCAAATTTCATACATAGCCTTTGAGAACAAATTTGAAAATTTTTGTTTTCAAATGGAAAATAATGGCCTTCTCAAACAAAAAGGCAGTTAGAAATCAAACGTATTTTTCAAATGTATTTCAAATTTAAAAAAAGGCTAGAGGTAAGCTTGAAACTAAAAAAAAATTCAAACGTATTTCAAGTATTCTTTATTATTATTTTCATACATATTTCAAACCCTAATTATAATGCTAAATATTGCAAAATTCATATATTTTTTTACATCACCTGAAAATAAAACATTCATACATTTATTTTAGCATATTTTTCTTTTATATCTCCGATTATTTCTCCTATATTTAACGTTTTTTCGCTCCCTTGCTGTAGAAAAAATGTTCTGTTTTTATTTTTCTAAAATAATTTATTTTTTGAAAGAAACTTTTCTAAGTTCAATTAAAACAAAACTTTGAAAATTTTATAAATATCACACATTATATTTTTTTAAACGTTTTTTGAAATTATCATGTTTATTTCAAAGGCTAAACTTTAAAATTTGAAAACAATTTGGAAAATACATTATTTAGTTAAGAAAATTTTCAAAAATATTCACAAGTTTGAATCGATGTTTATTGGGTTGTTACAAAGAAAACCAGAAACATGAACGTTTTTGTATGGAAGAAATATGCTATATTTTTATAAAACTTAGCACAACTCATAACCTTTTTCATCGATTATCATAAATTGATCATCATTGGAAACCCAACTTAATGTGTCTTTCTTCAAATGTAATAAAAGCTAAAGTTACTGCTTCATGGCCAACTTAGAGCAGTATGATAATTAAAAATTGTGAAAAAAGTGTGAGTTTTTTTACTTAAATGGCCGTAACCAAGACATTAATCATAAATTTTGGATTTATTTTTTTGGGTTGAAAGACAACACTTGTATCTTTAAAACAAAATATCCAATTTGAAAATCGGTTGCAAACTACCAAACATATATTTTTTTAAAGTTAAAACTTCAAAAATAGGTCTTTTTCACAACTTTTGCCCTTAAAAAGGAACTAAACGAAGTGATCGGGAAAAATTAAAAATAAATTCCTACTCTATGGACTATAACGAAATGGAATTGGTATATGAGAACCCCTGCATTTTTTAGCTGTATCACTGTGTAATTGTTCGTCCGAAAATTGTCTTAGTCCTGGTCCATAAACCCTATAAAATATTCCCGTACATTGAGAACATTTAGTATTTCGGAGATGTTTTCAATTTCATGGTTTTAAATATAGAATGACTTCTAACATGATGTTTAATTGTATGATCGTGAGAGCTTTCATGTTCATTTCTCGTCAAGGTAGAGAAAAGGTTTCTTTAACAAGTATTGTCGACATGTGCTTAAAGAGTCATGTTTCTAAATTTTTTTGCGATTGCATAGGAGTGAGCTGAGTATGTAAGCTAAGTTTTCGGGAAAATATGTGAAAGTTAGACTTCTTCGATGTTGTTGCGGAATGCGTTACCCACATAAAATATGACCTGAACTCTTTGCGAATGTACTGTGAATTTGGATCTTAAATTTGAATTTTAAAATACCTACGAATTAAATTATTTTACTGCGTGGTTTTGACTATTTACGCAAAACGCTATGAATTTTCTGATGTTGATTTAATAATATTGGACAACAAAATGAAGTTAAAATCTGTGTATCACGTTGGAATGGAATATTTATATTTAAAATTAACTAGATTAACACTTTTGTTTACAATTTAAAAAAATATTATGAAATGTGACCTAACTTTGTAGCGCCTAGCTTCATCCTGATAAACGACCGAAACAATAAAATTCAAAGAGTCACCAACAAATCTGGGATTATTGAATAAAAATTGTGTATTTTAGTATTTATGAAAAATTTGGAGATATTTTTAATATTTTGTAACATATAGAGAATATTTTTTATTCATGATTTTTTTCGTTCGCCTTCGCGGACCCCCTAGGATTTTGCTACGGACCACTAGGGGTCCGCGGACCCCCTTTTGGGAACCGTTGGACTAGACTATAGACTAGACTATAGACTAGACTATAGACTAGACTACAGACTAGACTATAGACTAGACTATAGACTAGACTATAGACTAGACTATAGACTAGACTACAGACTAGACTATAGACTAGACTATAGACTAGACTATAGACTACACTATAGACTAGAATATAGACTAGACTATAGACTAGAATATAGACTAGACTATAGACTAGACTATAGACTAGACTATAGACTAGACTATAGACTAGACTAGACTAGACTATAGACTAGACTATAGACTAGACTATAGACTAGACTATAGACTAGACTATAGACTAGACTATAGACTAGACTATAGACTAGACTATAGACTAGACTATAGACTAGACTATAGACTAGACTATAGACTAGACTATAGACTAGACTATAGACTAGACTATAGACTAGACTATAGACTAGACTATAGACTAGACTATAGACTAGACATAGACTAGACTATAGACTAGACTATAGACTAGACTAGACTAGACTATAGACTAGACTATAGACTAGACTATAGACTAGACTATAGACTAGACTATAGACTAGACTATAGACTAGACTATAGACTAGACTATAGACTAGACTATAGACTAGACTATAGACTAGACTATAGACTAGACTATAGACTAGACTATAGACTAGACTATAGACTAGACTATAGACTAGACTATAGACTAGACTATAGACTAGACTATAGACTAGACTATAGACTAGACTATAGACTAGACTATAGACTAGACTATAGACTAGACTATAGACTAGACTATAGACTAGACTATAGACTAGACTATAGACTAGACTATAGACTAGACTATAGACTAGACTATAGACTAGACTATAGACTAGACTATAGACTAGACTATAGACTAGACGACTAGACTAGACTAAACTAGATATAAATTGTCTATAGACTAGACTATAGATTAGTCTATAGACTAGACTATAGACTAGACTATAGACTACACTCTAGACTACACTCTAGACTAGCAACACATCAAATTTGATTACTGTTCAAATGTTTTTTAAACAATTCTAATAAAAAAGAATAACAAATAATTAATTTAAATAATCAATATGTTGTTAAATTTAAAGAAATTTTAAATTATACATAACAAGTACAGTGTGGTTAACTTTTTTATGTTTTTTACTTAAAAATATTTAAACTTTTTAACATATTATATAAAATATTTAATGATACATTTATAAGTTTAATATCTTACGTTTATTTTTATCAATAGTTGTATTTAAATTAAATATTTATTTTAATTTAATTCTTTATTATTTCTTCCTAATTTTCTCTATATTATTTGCTTATTTTGTAAATTATTTCTTTAAAATAAAACAAATTTAATTTTTTTATTTACTTTTTAATTTTTAATATTTTATCATTAATTTCAAATTTATACAAAAAAACAAACTATTTTATCAAAACATTTTTATTACATTCAACTTGGAGCTGAAATTATTACAAAAAAAAAAAAAAAACAAAAAAAAAAACCTTTAAACTAAATTTCTTTTTATAAAATAAACCCATCATTACAACCAAACAACTATTTAAACGAAAATTAGTAAAAAAAAAAATAAAAACTGCATTTAAATATCATGATAATTTTTATGTTTAATATTTAATGAAATGTTTTTAATTTTGCATTATGGTAATTATTTTTTTATGTTGTGTTTTTTTATGATTTTTACTTCATATTCTGGTTCTTTTGTTAGTTTTTGTTGTGAATTTTTAATTGTTTAATAACTATATTTTTAGTTGTTGTTTTATTTAGTTTTTTTCTTTTATAAAAAATTTCTTCTATAATTATGGTTATTTCTTTATTATTGATTTTCTTTCTGTTTCAATATTATTTATGGCTATTTTTCTGTTGAAAAGAAAAAAGACAAATTTTATATTTATGGTAAATAATATTTGTAAAGGGGAAGTATAGCCAAGTTGCTAAGAAGTCCATAGATAGTACAGGTTATTGCCTGTATTATAGTTCAGAGTAGAGATGAGTAGATTATAATATAGACTATAGCTAAGACTAAAGACTACACTGTAGTCCAGGACATACAGAGTTGGCTGTAGACTAGACTGTAGCCCAGACTAACTATAATACAGTTTTAAGTCCAATAGACTAAACTATAGTCCTGACAATAGACTAGACTATAGACTGTACTATAGACCAGACGGTAGAATATATGACATTCTAGATTATAGACTAAACTCTAATTTAAACTATATACTACAGAAAGCTATATTCCAGATAATAGACTAGATCATATATTTCAGACTGTAGACTATTGCCAATACTGTCCAGACTATAAACTACTCTATAATCCAAATTCAAGACTGGTTTATAGTCCAGACTATAGACTAGAATATAGTCCAGACTATAGACTAGACTATAGTTCAGACTATAGACTAGAGTATAGTCCAGACTATAGACTAGAATATAGTCCAGATAATGGCCTATATTATAGTCCTGGATAAAAACTAGACTATTGTCCAGACTATAGCCCAGAATATAGACTAGACTGTAGTCCAGAATATAGACTATATTATAGTCCAGACTATAGACTAGAGTATAGTCCGGACTATAGACTAGACTATAGTCCAGACTATAGACCATACTATAGTCCAGACTATAGACCATACTATAGTCCAGACTATAGACTAGACTATAGTCTAGACTATCGACTAGACTATAGTTCAGACAATAGACTGGACTATAGTCCAGACTAGCCTAGATTATAGTCCAGACTATGGCCTATATTATAGTCCTGGCTAAAAACTAGACTATTGTCCAGACTATAGACTAGACTATAGTTCAGACTAGACTATACTATAGTCCAGACTATAGTCTAGACTATAGACTAGACTATATTACAGACTATAGACTAGAGTATAGTCCAGACTATAGACTAGAATATAGTCCAGATAATGGCCTATATTATAGTCCTGGCTAAAAACTAGACTATTGTCCAGACTATAGACTAGACTATAGTTCAGACTAGACTATACTATAGTCCAGACTATAGTCCAGACTATAGACTAGACTATAGTCCAGACTATAGTCCAGACTATAGTCCAGACTATAGACTAGACTATAGTCCAGACTATAGACTAGACTATAGTCCAGACTATAGACTAGACTATAGTCCAGACTATAGACTAAAGTAAGTCCAGACTATAGAACAGACTATAGATCAGACTATAGACCAGACTATAGACCAGACAATAGACCAGACTATAGACTAGACTATAGACCAGAGTATAGACTAGACTATACACTAGACTATAGTCCAGACAATAGACTAGACTATAGTCCAGACTATTGCCTAGATTATAGTAAAGACTATAACTACATCATAGTACAGACTATAGACTAGAATATAGTCCAGACTATGGTCTATATTATAGTCCTGGCTAAAAACTAGACTATTGTCCGGACAATAGACTAGACTATAGTCCAAACTACAGACATAGTTCACATTATAGACTAGTTTTATAACCTTTGGCTATCGTTCCCTTTTTTATAATAAAAACCACATCCATTATATAAAGTTTGTATATAAAATAAATAAAAAAAATCTAAAATCTATATATAAACAAATAAATAATATATATATAGACTTAACAACAACAATTTAACTTTAATTAAAAATATTGTACATAATCTATATGTATCTTAAAAACAAAACTACATGCAAACCTTAAAACACTAACGTTAAAATACAACTCTAATCTAAATAACAACTGCTACTAACTTTGGCCACTATTACTTCAAATACAACTTACTAAAAAAAACGCTACTTGCTACAACACCGTTTTGTTATAAACAATGACAACAACAACCACGAAACTAAAATGGTGTGAATTTTAATGGCAAATGAAATAATAAAAATATATAAATTACAAAAATTTTGAAACAAAACAACATCATGACGGTCTATACAACAAATAAATATTTATATAAATAAAAAAACATCGACAACAACAATTTACCAATTATTAACAACACGCAAATTCTACGTGAAATGGGGAATATTTAAACAACAACAACAAAAACCAACCCAACTTTTGTAATCTTCCCACAACTCAACTCTTCTTCTTTTTAATAAACGCGGGTCGATAATTCACTATTTGTGTGTGTTTTTGTTTTTCATCTTCTTCTTGTTCTACGACACGTGTTTAATATTATTTAGCAAATGATGTTGAAGATTCGACAGAATTTGAATTTGAAACTGCTTTATATTATGGCGATTCCACAGTTAATCTGGGTGAACGTTTTTCCATAACATGTATTATACCCATAACAGATCGAATATTTTGGTTAAAAGATGACGAACCCATAACACGTCATAATTTACGACACGGTCGTGATGAACATTCATATGTCTTAAGCGAAAGTGCTATTGAGGGTGAGTAACCAACCGCAGGAATATATACCAAAAAAAAAGGGAAAAATGTTTTAGATGTTAACTGTAAAGAAAAAAAGGGCAGACTTCCTTTAATTTAGCAATTTGATCAGCTGTTTGCTTTTTTAAGAGGTTTTTTCATAAAAAAAAGAGGGTGTAGTAAAAATTGTATCCTTTTTGCTTAAATGTTTATTATTATAGAAATTAGTGTTATAAAGTCAGAAAAGGTTTGGTTTGCCTTTACACTTTTAAGTTTCAAAAATATTTATTTGGGTTTGTAGGTGTTAGAAGTTTGCTGGAAAATTATTTAGCGTATATAATCGTTTATAGTCATGATATACATAAGTTAGAAAAACAGAAAATGGCAAAAATGTAGTCATTAAGCAAATGTATTTGGCCGGAACTCCTACATATAGTCCTAACAAAAAAATATGACATTAATGGAATATGAAACTTTCTAATATTTTATTAAAGAGTTTAGATTTCATATATGCAAAAGATAAAGCTGGAATACTATGAGTTGACAACACTTGTTTTGTGATTCTAATATTTCAAACTTTTGCTGAATAGTTCACAGATTAGTCAATATATTGGTTTATTTCTTAACAGAAAACCCTAGACTATCATCCAGACTATGTACTTGACTATGGACCAAATTATGATCTAGGCGTTGGACTAATATATGTACTACTCTTTGGTCTAGTTTATATTATAATCCAGACTATAGTCCACACTATACTCCAGACTGTAGTTTAGACTGCAGTCCAGACTATAGCCCAGATAATAGTTTAGACTATAGTCCAGATTATAGTTTAGACTATAGTCCAGACTGTAGACTAAACTATACTTCACCGATTAGACTATATAGACTAGACTATGGACTAGACTATAGACTAGACTATAGACTAGACTATTGACTAGACTATTGACTAGACTATTGACTAGACTATTGACTAAACTATAAACTAGACTATGGACTAGACTATTGACTAGACTATTGACTAGACTATTGACTAGACTATAGACTAGACTATAGACTAGACTATAGACTAGACTGTAGACTAGACTATAGACTAGACTATAGACTAGACTTATAGACTAGACTATAGACTAGACTATAGACTGGACTATAGACTAGACTATAGACTACACTATAGACTATATACTGCACTATAGACTTGACTACTTCACGGATTAGTCTATATAGCCTAGACTTTAGACTAGACTATAGACTAAACTTTAGACTGGACTTTAGACTAGACTACAGGCTAAACGATAGACTTGACTATAGACTAGACTATAAACAAGACTATAGACTACACTATAGACTTGACTATAGACCATAGACTTAACTATAGACTATACTAGACTATAAACTAGACTACAGACGAGACAATAGATTATAGACTAGACTATAGATTATCTCATAAACTAGTCTATATTTTAGTCCATTAACTAGTCCACATGCTAATGCACTGACTAATCCATAGCCTAGACTATCAAATAGACTTGTCAATAGACTATTCCGAAGACTAGACCAAATTCTATGTCATTAAATAGTCCAAAGTCGAATCGATAGGCAAGTTCATATAATTAACTTTAAAATAGTCCAAAGTTTACACTGGCCCATAGGCTAGTCCGTGGTCTAGTTAATAGAAGTGTTCTTCTCTAGTGTTTAACTAGTTTAGAGTCTTACAAACTTTAGAACTTTATTTTTGAAAAAGTATATCAAACTTAGCAGAAATAGGAGCTAGGGTCTAAGAAAAATTTCCCTAAAATAAACAACAAATAAGCCCCATAAATTTTAACTAACAAATAAAATACTGCTGCCCGGATTTTATAAAAAAACATCTTCCGCGATCAACCGAAAAAAAGGTGAAAAGCACAAAATCGAAGCACACTTATCGGTACGTCATGCACTTAAAGTCCACGAGGGTAAATATCAATGCAATGATCTGCACAGCAGTTATCATATGTTGCGTGTACGTACACCACCGGTTGTGGCGCAAAAGCCCATGACTATATCACCATTCCTCTTGCATCCGATTGGTGGCGGCGATGCCGATTCAACGCGCCAACATTATTCAACCGAATCTGGTTATGCGACCATACACGATCTAACATCAAGTCAAACGAATGACGATGACCTCTTTACACGTACCTGGGAGCCAATAGATCCTGAAACTCCGCCACAAATTCTAGCACTGCCAACAAAAAAACCAATAACAACGACAACAATAACTGGACAACAACAGCAGCATCATGGTAGCCATCATCATCATCACGAACACACGCCACATGTACAACAAATGGAGCACGACATGAAGCACAAGTTATTTTATATAAATACAACAAATTTTGATGGTAATCCTTTGGCCACCGATGCCAGACATCATAATCGTACCAAAATTGGTATTGTAAATTTGGACTTGAATCCGCCACCAACACCACCACCCTACTATACAACTGATGGCCGGAGAATGCCAACTATATATTATGCCGCTACACCACCCAGTTTTCCACCACCACGCACCACACCACCACCAGTGCCACATTACGCTATGGCTGGCTATCCCCATAAAACACATGAAAGTTATCATATGAGCCCCGGGGCGGGAGTGCCACAAACACAATATCCTGTACAAACTATGCAGCCACCATTCTATTCACAATATCCACCAACTCAGCAACAACAGCAACAATACTCCCAGTATAATACCATGGTATCATTTCCTTCGCATACCGGGCCCATGGGCGGTCAACAGCCCGTACAGACTACCACTACATTGTATCAAAATCCCTTCCAGCAATACAATCAAATGCCCGCTCCACCATCATATAATATGCCGCCTAATGCTCCGGGTGCAGCTGTGGCCACATCAGCTCCCATATTTGCTTCTTCCTCTACACCGGGTCTACTACCACCACCAGGCATTGTTTCGGGAGTGGCTTTCGGTGGTGGCGGTGTCGGCATGACATCAACCATTAGCTCGGGTTCTACGCATAGTAATCAAGAATTATCTAAAGTAAAGGGTGAGCTTCATAATTTTAGCTTTTATCGCTAAACAAATTTTTAATAAAAACAAAACAAAAAACGTTTTCAATCAATTACAATTCAAATCCTTCCCTCCTATGTTGTTTTTTCTTTTCTCTCTCTCGAATCGTTCTAAACCATTAATGTTTTTGTTAGTATATTTTGCTCACTTTCATGTCATAATTAAAGCATTTTATAAAATAATAAATAGCCAAAAGTAGCTGCTGCTAGCTGAAAACAATTTTTTAAATTGCTCGCTCTATTTCTCTCATATCATCGCCTTTTCATCGATGATTGTTTTTTCGAATTCACCATTTTTTTCTTACGTTTTTTGTTGGTTTTTCTTTTTCAATAGAAATATTCACCATTTTTCAACAAAACTCCATCATTCAATCAACCAATCAATCAGCTGTTGTGCTAGCTCGTTTGTTGTTGTTCGTTCATGCGTTCGTTGGTGTTCGTTTAAACGTTCGTTCATTATTATTAAAATATCTCGCTCGTTGTTTTATTTCTTTTTCTCTCTCTCAAACTTTATTTTTCCTCTCTTTTTTACTTTTTTTTTAATAAATAATATCAGTTCAGTTTTTTTCTTTTAATATTTTTGCTTTAATTTTTTAAAGTTTTTTTTTTTATTATTTCTTTAATTTTAGGCTTATAATTAAATATAAAATATATATTAACTAAAACATAAATTAAAAAAAAAATATATATATATTTTCCAAATTTTGTTTAAAATAATCTGATAATGTTAAGTAATTGTATGAAATTTGTCATAGTTGTAATCAATTATTGATAATTTTTATCAATATTAATTAAATTTTGATAAATTTCCATTCAAATCTAATAATTGGTCATTTTACAATATGACTGCCTTGGCTTTTTAATGACTTTTAATTTACAGTCCTCTATCAAGAAAGTGTCATGATGACTGGTGAGATTACAAAAAAAAAAAAAAACAAAATTGGTAACACTGTTATTCACAGTGAACTTCCACAAACTGTTTAATCAATCTCTATCTGTCAAGGCGAATTGATTATAAGGTGCAGTTTAAATCGTCAATGCAAAATTACTAACGAAATCTAAAAAGTGGGTCGAATTCGTAATATTTTTGAAAAATTGAAGTCATTCTAACCGTAGATAACCATTTTATTAATAGAAATTTATCCCGTAATTTATTCGCCTTACTTTTCTGATTTGGCTAGTGATTTCACCTTGTTAAATTTCACATTGTTATAATCAGTTTGCCTGGGTAAAGTCATTTAAACGAAGGCGAATTGATTATAAGGTTATTTCTGGTATTTTAGTGAAACTGGAACTCCGGAATGTTCCTGTAATGGGCCGATACTCTTTATATAGAAAGATAGATAGATAGATAGATAGATAGATAGATAGATAGATAGATAGATAGATAGATAGATAGATAGATAGATAGATAGATAGATAGATAGATATATAGATAGATAGATAGATAGATAGATAGATAGATAGATAGATAGATAGATAGATAGATAGATAGATAGATAGATAGATAGATAGATAGATAGATAGATAGATAGATAGATAGATAGATAGATAGATAGATAGATATATTGATAGATAGATAGATAGATAGATAGATAGATAGATAGATAGATAGATAGATAGATAGATAGATAGATAGATAGATAGATAGATAGATAGATAGATAGATAGATAGATAGATAGATATATTGATAGATAGATAGATAGATAGATAGATAGATAGATAGATAGATAGATAGATAGGAGAGCCCTGCATGAGTGACTTAAATAATAAATTAAAACATTTGATTTTTTTCAAACACTGTGTTTGACTCACTCATTGTTTTATGAATGAAATGAATAGTATATTTGAAAATAAGGAATGTTAGTCAATACTCAATTCAAACGAAACAAGTAATGAAAGTGTTTGTGTGATTCAATTCAAGTAGTATACAGTGAGTGAATCGAGTGAAAGCAAAACAATTTTTAAGTTCGACAAATTAACAGATTTTTTGAATATTACTTCGAATTTTCGAACTTAATTTCGAATAGTCGAAGATAATATAGTAGCGTCATCAACTGTACTTAACACTGCCAAATTTCAGCCAATTTGGTCCACGGAAACTGGTTTTATCAGCTTTAAATTTTTTTCGAACATGAGTTCGAATTTTCGAAAATTTTTTTTTTAGTTTTTTGGACTCAAAGAATAATTTAAAAGCATAAAAAATTTTTCGAACATAACTTCGAATTTTCGAACTTAATTTCGAATATTCGAACATAATATTATCTTGTCATCAATTGTACTCAAGACTACCAAATTTCAGCGAATTCGGGCCACAGGAACTAGTTTTAACAGCATTCAAAATTTTCACCATTTATTCAAGAAAAAGTTTGAATCGATTCATTCGATTCAAACAATCTATTTTGTATTGTTTTAACATAAACAAATTGTTTACTCGCTCGATTTGAATGTAGTTGCACATTCACTTGATAGTACTCACAACGTTTGAGTATAACAAAACTTTGTAAATACTATTCTAAACAAACAATGAGTTGAGTGCAAAGCAATGAGTCACTCATTGTGTGTAGCAAATAGAGTTACTCATGCAGGGCTCTAATAGATAGATAGATAGATAGATAGATAGATAGATAGATAGATAGATAGATAGATAGATAGATAGATAGATAGATAGATAGATAGATAGATAGATAGATAGATAGATAGATAGATAGATAGATAGATAGATAGATAGATAGATAGATAGATAGATAGATAGATAGATAGATAGATAGATAGATAGATAGATAGATAGATAGATAGATAGATAGATAGATAGATAGATAGATAGATAGATAGATAGATAGATAGATAGATAGATAGATAGATAGATAGATAGATAGATAGATAGATAGATAGATAGATAGATAGATAGATAGATAGATAGATAGATAGATAGATAGATAGATAGATAGATAGATAGATAGATAGATAGATAGATAGATAGATAGATAGATAGATAGATAGATAGATAGATAGATAGATAGATAGATAGATAGATAGATAGGTGATGTCATAACTTAGAAAATATGTCTACCAAATTTTATGTGGATCGCCCCATAATAGTCGGTTTTTATTTGTCAATAAATAATCAAAAATCTTTAGAATTAATATAAAATTCATCATAGATAATTTGTTATTAAAAATTAATCACTCACTTCTGAAAAGTTTAGTCCATAATAGTCTGTCCACCTAAAATCATCCTGATTGTCGTATTAACAGCGATATATAGTAAGGTTTTGATAGTGGTTATAAAATAATCGACACAATTGAACTCAGAGATGGAATTTTTAATCAAAAAATTATTTTTTTATATTTAATTTAAAATGAGAACGATTTGTTTCTTATTCTAAAAGAATTATATATTATTAAAAAGAGGACATTGAAATTTAAAAAGATAAATTATATTATATCTCTAACAAAAAAGTGCAAAGAATTTAATATTGCAGTACTTTTATACTGCCATACCGACCACTGCATTACCACAACAAGCTTAAGCTTACTACGGAGATTTTGTTGAAAGTTTAAACAAAATTATTTACCGATATCAGTGATGTCATTAACGTCACAATGTCAAATATAATGAATGACACATCATAAATATGTATATGTATGTATGTATATCTATTACTCATAATTGCATTAATTTTTATTTATTTTTTCTTACACTCAAAATACTTGAAGATAAAAATAAGAAAAGGAAAATAATAATTAAATAAACCGGCACTTTACTGTAAATTAAAGTGAGAACATTTATTAAGAAAAAATAAAAATATTTAAAATAAATACATACGTCAATCTCATGTACATTATATACATACATACATACATATGAAGAATATCAACATTAGTAGGATGACTATGTATAAAATAAATTTTAAAAAGACAACAATAACAATATAATGATATATATATTTATAATTATTTTTAAATACTATTATTATATATTTTTTAGTGATTTCACTCCAAGTTGAATTGAAAAAGACACACTTATATATTTTTCTTTGTTTCTTCTTCTTTTTTTTAATTTTAAACATATTTTACAAACATTTTTAGTAATTTTCTTTTAAATAATAAAAAGTAATAAAATTCATTTAACCATGCAGTTAATTTATTAGCTAAATATATATGAAATTTTAGAAAAATATCAATAAATTTAAAAACATCATGAAAAAAAAACACCTACAATACAAGAAAACAACATTATAACATTAA